>NC_039292.1:3363598-3383598 GCF_003368295.1 Carassius auratus
ACACGTTTACAAATGCATGCAAATGAAGAGTCGCGCTCACGAGCGGCCGGGACACACGTCTCAGTTCGGAGAGAGTCGGTGCACCGAGAGCGGCGGCTGATTAGCTCCGTGGAGACCGGCCTGACCTTTCCTTAAGATCAACATACACACGTCTGCGCTTTCACCACATCCTTCTCCACCAAATGTCACCGCTGTAAATGAGCGGAGACACCCGCCAGTCCACTCACCCGCCGTCCGGCCTCCTTTCTGTCCCTTCAGCACTTCTGAAAGTCTCCGGCCAGAGAGCACATACTCCAAAAAAAAAGCCTCTACACAAAGAGGTCAGAAATAGCGCTGCACGCTCTCCTCTCATGCTAAGGTGATACTCGCTGTGTTTTTGCACAGGCCAGCAATTCTCGCACGCATTTATCTCTCACACACCTGGTTGGGTCCAGCGCAGGTGTCATGAGGACAGTGGCTACCGGTCACACCTGACCCCGCGTGTCCTCCTGTGGTCAATGGATCTAAAAATAGCTCTTCTGTAAGAAACCAGTGCCATGCATCCAAACAGACTGACATCTGATCCTTAATTATATTTCTCTCCTGCTTTGGTGCTGGTGGGACTCATATCGCATTAGTTATCCCTCTCTCTGTCCATCTCTCTGTTGATCTCGTGTGTGATAGCAGCGACTGACATGCAGACGTGTCGGATAATTAGGTTCTGGAATCAGGGAGATGATCAGGGAGCTGTCAATCACAGCAGCCGGCCGGGGGGCGGGGTCAGGAACGAGGCTAGTGTGGGCCATCCTCCATTCAGAAAGCAGGCGATTCAGCATTCAATAACGCTTTTAAATGGCTGATGTTTTACACCAGATGTTCCTGATTTGCCAAGAATAAATCTTGTCAGACACTTTCGTGATCTGATTTTAACTCCAGCTCTCAAACTCTTACTTTCTTGCACGAAAAATAAAATACCATCTCAGTTTCACGAGAATAATGTTATCATATGTCAAAACAAGCTAGGATTCTATTTACATTACAGATTCGAGAATGAAATTAACCATGCATAACTGTAAAAACAAGATAATTATTTGTTATTAGATTTTTAATTCTCGTTAGATAGATTTCTCATTATAATAAATTAAGTCGTTAACAGTGCACACTTAGTATTTAGTTGCTTCTGATTACCTTGGCAAACTGTTTTCTTTCAAATATTATTTTTTCAAATATAATTTAAATATATTTATACCATGGTCAGTCTGAATAATCAATTCTGATTGGCTGGCATGTATGCATTAAAAAAAATAAAATAATGCATGACATGGAGGCAAAGAACCACCAAATGTAAAGTTTACTGTCTGGGATTTGTTGTGTCAATCCACTGTAGACAGAATTGTGATTTTAATGGATTCTGCTGTCTATAGTCGTGTTGTGACGCTTGAGTCCGGTGTAAACATGGGCTAAAATTAGCAAAGAGCTCCGGATCGCATCAGTGAAACACTGTTTGTTTGTTTGTTTGCTTTACTTTGCTACAGATTCATTTTTAAATAAGACAGTATGCAGGCTTTCCAGAGAGACAGAGAGTGAACGAGGATGCAGTGCTGAGTCTGACTAGAGTAGATATAACAGTAATCTTGAAACACATAAATGTGAGTAAAATTGCTTTTACCACTATTGCATTGTGTTTTTCAGACCATTTGATATATACCCCGCCTATAAAAACAGAATGTTCTGCAGAGAGGCTTAAAAACAGGATATAAAATAGCCTACTACTTATAAATCATGTGTTTTATGTAGAAATCACAATAACATTATAAGTGAACCTCAGAGAACATTCTAAAATAATAAATAATGCAGTACATGATCCCTTTAAACAATTCAGTATATAATAATTTAAGATTGTGTTCCTGAATGAATCAGCATTTTTAACAAATGGAGTGAATGAATTAATCATTCACTGACAATGACCTACTCAAAGACAGTTTTTTTAGAACATCTTAAAGCCCTAATATATATATATATATATATATATATATATATATATATATATATATATATATATATATATACAAACACACACATATAGGTGTATCTCAATAAATTAGAATGTTGTGGAAAAGTTAATTTCATTAATTCAACTCAAATGATTTTGGCTCACATTTAACAAAAACCCACCAATTCACTCTCTCAACAAATTAGAATACTTCATAAGACCAATAAAAAAATAATTGGCCTACTGGAAAGTATGCACATTTACTGAACACTTGGTAGAGGCTCCTTTTGCTTTAATTACTGCTTCATTTCGGCGTGGCATGGAGGTGGCATGGTAGCACTGCTGAGGTGGTCTGGAAGCCCAGGTGTCTGTGACAGTGGCCTTCAGCTCATCTGCATTGTTTCTCATTTTCCTCTTGACAATACACTTGACACTTCAAACAACTTGGGCCATGGACTTCTCCACCCTCTCTCCAGACCTTGGTTTCCAAATGGGTTACAAATACAAAACTTGATCTCATCTGAAAAGAGGACTTTGGACCATTGGGCAACAGTCCAGTTCTTCTCCTTAGCCCAGGTGAGACACTTGGTTCAGCAAATTCCTTGACACGTGAACGTCTGTGTGTGGTGGCTCTTGATGCCTTGACCCCAGCCTCAGTCTATTCCTTGTGAAGTTCACTCAAATTCATGAATACATTTTGCTTGACAATCCTCACAAGATTGCGGTTCTCTCGGTTGGTTGTGCATCTTTTTCTTCCACACTTTTTCCTTCCACTCAACTTTCTGTTAACATGCTCAGATACAGCACTCTGTGAACAGCCAGCTTCTTTAGCAATGAATGTTTGTGGCTTACCCTCCTTGTGAAGTGTGTCAATGATTGTCTTCTGGACAACTGTCAGACCAGCAGTCTTCCCCATGATTGTGTAGCCTAGTGAATCATACTGAGAGACCATTTTGAATGCTCAGGTAACCTTTGCAGGTGTTTTGAGTTGATTAGCTGACTGCGATGTCACCATATTCTAATTTGTTGAGATCTTGAATTGGTGGGTTTTTGTTAAATGTGAGACAAAATCATCTCAAAAGAACTAAAGACTTAAACTACTTCAGATACTGTGCATTAAATTTATTTAATACACGCGTTTCACAAACCACAACATTCTAATTTACTGAGATGCATCTGTATATATATATATATATATATTATATATATTATCTCAATAAATGTTTTTTTTTTTTTTATAAAATACAAGTAATTGAAAAAGTAAATTCCTTTAAAAATGCTACTGTATCTTTAGGGACATGTAATGAACCATTATATGATTGGCTAAATGAAGTTGTGACTTCATTGAGGATTTCTGAATGAAATCAGATTCAAGTGATAAAGTGACTTCAGTGTGAGTTGTGCTTCATTCTATAGAAATGGATGTTTTTGGTTAGCGAAACTCGGCTAATCTGACCAACCACACATTTATGATGGGGGTTAACAAGTGGTGAACTGCGGAGGTGTTTCACTGCTCTTTCAACTCAAAAACAGCTACAAAATCCTATCTTTCATGATATATTTCCTTCAAAGGAAGAAAAGTCTTAAGGATGTGATAGAAGACGGATTTCAAATGACTTTCACAAATGAAATTTCAGAAACTAAAGCCGTGTAAGATGTACCTGAGAACTCTCCTTATTGTGTTTGAATTTCCCACATGACTAAACAGAAACACAGATATGATCACACACACATTCATGCTATCCTGTCATATCTAGCCTAGAAGGAAATGCTGTAGGGCTCAGATGGGTTTGGGCAACATCAAAGCCAGGCTTTAGCCCACATGGTACTGTTAAAATCTCTCTCGCTGGCTCTTGATGCTCAGACTGGCCACTGGTCACTCACTCTCGTTCCTGAGTATTTATCTCCGTGGCCTTCTGCTGATAATTAAAGCACACAAACTTGGCCGTGATTAGCACCTGTGGCATTGGACGTCTCATCCAAACTCCAAGTCTGTCCCCAGCCCACTTCCAAAACCATCACACACTAAGCTTCAGGGTGAGTGCCACATCTGAGGCCATGCTGCATAAACATGCATTTTCAATTTGGCGAAAAAGGTCCAAATGGAAACTGATGATTCAATCCCTACATGGAGTTCTAGATGGAGTCGAATTGTGCTATCTGTGTCTTGCTCTGCTGAGTGAAGCCAATTTCTCTGCTCCTCTTGAGTCATGAGGAGACGTCTGACTGACGGAGAGGACAAACACATGTCTAGGTGTTTCTTCAACTTCGGACACTTGTGTCACAGGGGTGAAAAGATTTAAATAGAATAAAACAACAAAAAAGTACCTAGCTTTCATTCTTTGGTAAATAAGTACTACTGTTCACGTTGAAAAAGGAAAATCCTTTACAAATGCTACTGTATCTTCTGTATCCTATGAGGAAAAATTCTACTCATTCTCTGTTATAGGAGTGGAAAGACTGTATAAAATTGTCAAATCCTCAAACCAACAAAATGTATGTTAGACACTATTCCATTTTAAGAAAGTAAAAGAGGTGCTTCCAGAAGTTAGATCCTCTTCTGACTATCATTAATTCATCACTGCCATAAGGATATACCCCAATATCTTTCAAACTGGGGGTTATTGGGTTTCTTATTTTAAAAAATACAGCTTGATCCTAGAGAATGAGTTAATTATAGACCAATATCAAATGTCACTTTTCTGTCAAAAATATTTGAAAAGGCATCATCCTCTCACCTATGTGTTCCTTCTTACAGAGAAATGGTATCTGTGAGGACTTCCACAGGATTTTGATTGTATTATTATACTGAGACTGCTCTTATCAGAGAAATACCTGTTCTTATTATACGATCGTGGTTGTATTTCTCCATTATTGCTACCGGATCTGCGCTTGACACTATCGACCACAGCATTCTTTTGCATAGACTACAAAATTATGTTGGGATTAGTGGAATAGCATTGGCATGGTTCAAATCTTACTTATCTAACATCATAAATTCATAGCAGTGAATAAAGATGTATCATATCGAGCACAAGTACAGTGTGGAGTACCACAAGGCTCAGTACTAGGACAGCTGTTTTTCACGCTTTACATGTTACCCTTGAAAGATATCATCAGTAAACATGGTGTTAGCTTTCAATATTATGGATGATACTTAGCTCTATATTTCTTCACAGCTTGATGATACATATCAAACTAAAGGAATGCATAGTTGACTAGTAATTTCCTACTGCTAAACTCAGTAGAAACACACGCACACGCACACACACACACACACACACGCGCTTGTTTTTGTGAAAAGTGGGTTCATTCCATAGGTGTAATGGTTTTTATACTGTACAAACTGTATATTCTATGGCCTTACACCAACCCTACACCTAACCCTTGATGGCTGCTCTATCTATAATTCATAATCATAGCAATCTTTCCTTTGAAAACCATGTTTCTAGCATTTGCAAATCCAAATTTTCCATGTTAAAAATATATCTAAATTATGACCTATGCTCTAAATGTCAAATGCAGGGACATTAATTCATGCATTCATGACCTCAAGGTTAGGTTATTGTAATACTATATAATATATGTGTAATGTATTTGTATAAGTCACAAAATGAGGGAATTCTCCCATGATGCATGCATCTCAACTGTTTAACATTGTCAGAATGAAGGTGTGAAAAATGTGTTTTAAGAGAGTTTACTTTTTCAAAGTCCACAGGGACACAAGTGCTCATAGTTGAAGAAACAGAGTTTCCTCTGACACTGATCCCATGAGACTCCTTGCTAATGCTAAATGAAGCTCTATGCTAATGCTTGTTTTAAACGTGACCGATAAATATTCAAACACATTTTCCCCACCGCCGTCAATTAAGTACAAGACAGTTTTGTTCTGCAGCAGGGAATAATTTGGGTTTGGTTCCAGTGAGAACCTCCTGAAGTTTTGAAGGATGATGCATCATGTGGCAGACAGGGGGCATCGCTCAGACAACGGGATTGATGTCACACCTACTAATGCCAAGGGGGGCATTTGCAAACGAGTTACTGTGCCACCCTTCCCCTCCTTGCTGAATCAATTTCGAAAGTGAAAGTAAACAGCAAACAGCACGCATAGTAAAGTGATTGTACGTTTTGTGCGCATCAGCCACTGCACTCGACTACAGATTGCACGCTCCCCTCCCAATACACCACACCCCTTCATGATTTGATAAATTTTGATATATTTTTAGAGCAAAAACCTAAATTAACAATTACATTTTTGTATAGAATTTTATACAAATCACAAAGTCTATAATCACATAAAATAATGTTCTATATATCTTTTATAAATATACATATATACACACACATATATTTACATGAAACATCAGATTTTTTTTTGTAAATTAGGAAAAAAAAAATCATTAATAATACATGTTACATAATTTTTTATATTCACTGTTAACATTTTATTTTACATTTAATAAATAAAATAAATAAAAAAATAACTAATATATATAAAATCTACTAGCTGCCGTGGAGATGTTAATAAACAGAGCTCGAAGACACTTACTTTCAAGGCAAAAATTGCTTTAATTGATGCTTGACATAAGAGTGAGGTGTCTGTCTGTTCAACCTCCACGACTCTGAAACAGAGAGAGAGAGAATGAGGTGTGTGTAACAAATTCAGATAAATCACATGGCTCCTGTAATCTTCTCTTTCATTCAAGTCGTCATTCTCTCTTCTATAGACCTGTTTAATCCGTAATGAAGCCCGGTTAGGGAGAGAATCAATGTAAGTACCCATATTAGGGGATTTCAGAGGCGTAAATAAGTTAGAGGCTGGCAGTGAGGGGCGGGTGAGGCTTTGAAATTTTAATGTGCTGTGGGGAGCTGGTAGACCAGCTTTCTCCGGAGGGGCTTTAGCATTAGCATCAGAGAAACACCCGGATGAGGATCTCCACCCCCAAAAGAGCTGCGAGGGAGTTCTCTGGAAATCACACACAAATGTTAAAACAACAGACCTATGCACTGGGAGATTTCCTCTGTACTAAACACACACAGAGGGTGAGTGAAACCTGCAATTAATTTATATAGCTTAATAATTATTTTTAAATGATGGATGGATGGATAATTCTTGTGTGAGAAACATTAAAATTACCGTTTAATCATTTCACGCCTTCCCCATTCTATTTCCACGACAAACCTGTTGCTCTCGGTGTACAACACTCATAACAGCGTTTCAGTTAGTATGTTGTCTTAGGAGGCAGTTGTCTGTGTAGCTCACTAGGGTTTGAAACACAGCCAAAGATCTCCTTCCTTACAACAACAAACAGCAGCAAAATGCTAAGAAGGATAAATGTTCTTTTGCAGATGCTAAATCCACTAATTGCTCTTCGCTAAATGTACTTGTTACTACTGCTGGTCACGCTACACCCCTTTAATTATTCACACCTAAGCCTAATTAGTCATATTGGTGCAACCAGAGGCGAACACAACCTCCATCAGAGGCAAATCTAAGCTCAAACGCTTTGCTAGATGTGTGCGGTTCCAGCGAGCGTCACGGCGTTGAGCCGCTAGCATCACACTGCGTTTGAGCTACAACTTTGTCGGCCTGTAATCAGCATGAGCGAAAAGTTTTAGCTCAAAGCTCAGATGAAATATAAGATCTAATTAAGCGGCGAGCAGAAGTGCTGATGTAGGACAAGTTATAACCTTTCATATCCTGATGAATATGGATTTCAGGGCACGGAGGAGGCCAGCGTACTTAAGAAGCCTTTATAAATATCAGCCGTGACCAGTGCACACAACCTCTGAACGTGAACCTCCAGTTCGAAGCTCATCCCAGAGAATAAGACGCTCCAGACAGTAGACTTTAATAAATACGGCTGATTCGACGTGCACAATTAACACGTGTGTTGCACCTGAGACATTAGTGCCTCATTCATTGGATCAGCATCTGCCTCTGATATTCTAGAAGAGTCTGTCAAGGAGCTCTGAAAGATCTCGATTAAGCATATTACAATATATAATAATATGTATATGTATGTAAGTTATATAACAACATACATATATAATTGACTATAAAACTTCTATAAATTATTTAATAAATAAAATATTAATATATAATTATAATTATTGAACATATAATTGATTATATAATATATAAAATTATATTAGTAATACAGTAATATTCCAAATAAATAAAAATGTCTCTAGCCAAATATTACATATTGTTTATAAATACATGTAATAATACATATAAATATATAAACATAATTGTATAATTGTTGCATAATAAGTACAAAAATAATTTTATAATTTATAATTAATTATATACTATCTCTAGAATCATGTTATAATAATAATATATGAATGATAATATATGTTCTTGTGCTATTTGAAAGATATAATAATATACAATAATAACATATAATTAATTGTTAATATAGATTTATAAATATACAATCACATTCAATTCTACTAGTAATACACAAATATTACAATAGAATATTATTTATCGTAATGTTTATATATATATATATATATATATATATATACACACACACACAGACACATTTTTCTTACTTAAGAATAAGAAAATAATTATTTATAATATTATATAATATAAAATAAATCATAACTGTTAATATATAATTATAAATATACAATTAATTATAGATTCAATTCTACTAGTAATACACATTAATATTACAATGAAACCTTAACTACTGTTGCTAGCAAAATAATATATATTGTTTATACACACACAAACATTATTTTATAATTATTAAAAAAAATCTGTAGAATTATATATTAAAATTGATTGTGCACGTTATTGTGTTCTTGCATATTATTATATTATAGGACCTCCTTTTATTAATTCACGTTATGTAGTAGTAGTAATTATATATTATGATTTCATATTTTAAATATTATGATTAAATTAAGTATGTACTGTTATAGTTACAGTGTCAGTAGCAAACCAGACGAAGACAACTAGCGAAACCTTGACCCTGAACATTAACAGATTTAGCAATGAATCATGGGTAATGTTCAGTCCGGATCATCAGATGCAGATTAAGAGCTCTTCAGGAGATTCTGCAGTGAGTAAAAGCCCAACAGGAAGGTTTGTTGTGTGTCAGACTGATCTTTTCAGTATCTGAACCGAGCACAGTGTCCAGACATGACCAAACAAACTTAAACTGGCATGTCCTGCCGCACAGTTTCTAATTATGGGGATGAAAACTGGCTGGCACTGATTGTGCCGTGATCGATCGTAAGCTATAAATCTTCTGCCCTACATACAGCAGTGTAATGGGGTTAAAAGATCTGGTTTCCCCTCAACCAGTCTGGCTCTAAGTGCTTGATTCAACACTGAAGCAGTTCTTCAAGAGTGATCTAGTGTATAATAAAAGATACAATGATTCAACTCTATTTTTTGACGCCTTTAGCATGCAATATAAGGATTTCAAGACATTGAGTCTTGTTTATGCTTGGGTTAAACATCAATCTAACACAATTGAGTGAGGTTTATGCTTCGATTTAAGAAACAAATGCTACCTTAAGGGTAAGAAAAGTACATTTAATTCAAGATATATTTGCTGTAACTTTTCACACCAGACAAACAAAGTGCTCAGCAGTAAACGCTGTCATGTCAAAGAGCCCTCAGGGAATCAAAAATAAATAAAGAAATCAATTGGAGACAGATTATTAATGAAATTAATTAATGAAATTAAGTTATTTTGAAATGCATATCAACATTTAAAAATAAATACATGTTGAGTTTTCTTTTTATTTCATATAACTGCTGGAATCAAAAGAATTATGAAATAAATAAAAATTGTGCTCAGATTTCAAGACTTTAGTAATTTTTTTTACATGTTTTTGTAAATTTTAGTAAAGTTTTTAGAGTTACCGTTGCATAAATGTGTAAATTAATTAACTAAGTTCATGTTGAAATGCAGTTTTTGCACATTTACAAAGAAAACAAAAACTATAATTGCATTTTGCAAAAAGTAAATGTTGCGTTTTTCTTTTATTCCATTTAATTGCTAAAAGTTTTATCTAAAATATTTTTACTAAAAACCTTACAAAAAAAAAAAAAAAAGTAACAATCATTTTACAAACAGAAAAATGTCATAGTAAAAAAATAAATGTGCTTCCTTTTTTCAAATAACATGCTGAAATTATGAAATTATGAATAATTCTGAATTTTTACTGAAATTCTGAATTCTATTTAAGTAAATGTCTTAGTAAAATAGTAATTGTTGCATAAAAAAATCTTACATGTACATATACAGTATATTCAAAAAAATGTTGTATAAAATTATTATTATTATTTTTTTTGGTGCAAATGCTGTGTGAAATACTACAGAATTTATACACTGTACAATATAAATTATTATTATTATTATTATTCTTTAGGGTAAATGTTGCACAAACAATTTACATAAAATTTGCTAAAGAAAATGCATATTTTATGCAAAATAAATAAATAATAAAAAATTTTTTGTAAGAATAAATCGAACAAACCTTTGCCTTAATCCAAAATATGTTTTCTAAAAACTCAAAAACCTAAACCTTTTCTTAAAAAAGGCATTCAGCAGCAATCGCTCTAATTTGAAAAGGCCCTCAGGGAATAAAAAGCAGAAGCAGACAGATTTGAGATTTGAAGGAAGGGCAGGTGACAATGCATTCAGTTGTCAAACATGTCGACAGCCTCCAGAGCTGCAGAAACTGAAAGCACCAAGGGTGAAGGCAAATCATTTTACCGTTATTATTTATGTATTGCTCACAAAAGCACCACTGCAAACCAGATAAGAAGCATCCTCTGTGATCCGGTGCTCAGAGGTCTTATCTCATTAACATTAAACCCTCTCCAGAATAAAACTTCTAAAAACACCTGTTTCTGCGTTTTCCGAGCCCATGACAAACACATTAAAAGTGTTCAGAGTTTTTAGGGCATCCGAGACCCCCGTGTTCAATCTCTCTCTCCTGCTGTGCTTCCTCAAAGATAAAATGCATGTTTATAACTTCTCTGAATGTCATTATAAAGCCTGCGATACAATGGCAAACGCCAAGGGACTCTACTCAAAGTCGTGGAAGTTCTCTCAAAGATTTTTTCAGCGTGGCATCGGGGACGGGAATCCTCTCGTGAGAAACCGCTGTAGTCGAGCTGCCATTCAAAATTCATGCACGCAGAAACGCATGGTATGCAGGGCCTGATTTCTAGATGTTTAGTTGCAGTTTTAGCATATGGAAATCAGAGAGATCTGCATAGAGATGCAGGCTCCCTCAGGAACGCACCAGTTTTTCCTGTTTACTTTTCGCTAAAGATTCCTGGCTGCGACCCACGACTGGCAGCCCGAGACGGGAAGAGGAGAAGACGTCATACTGGAAATCAGATTTCTTTTTGGAAACTACAGGTAAGAATTGTGTTTTGAATTTACACCATTTAAAACCATCTTACCTTTCCATGCTACTTTTGTATTTATTTATTGAACAATACAAGTGTAAATGTCTCGTCATTATTATTGTTTTTTATGAGAGCAGAGCAGAATGACAGAAAATTTGAATTTAAACGTTTTTTGTTTTTTTTGAGCAAATGTTGAACAAAATGTTTTATTGCACATCATTTATTAAGAAAATTAAAACGCAACACTTTACTTTTTGAAAAAAGTTAATGTTGCATTTCCATTTTATTAAACTTATTTTATACAACCTACTGAAATGTAAAAAATTAGGAAATAAAAACGTTTTAGCATTTAGATAAATTGTAATTTTTTTGCATTTAGATAAACTGCAATTGTTGTGTTTATATATATATATATATATATATATATATATATATATATATATATATATATATATATATATATATATATATATATGTATATTTAGCACAACATTTACAAAAAAAAACTGCATAATTCTTTCTAAATATATTTTGATTGAATGTTGCACAAAAACATGCTCAAAAAATGCATAAAATAATAATACAAACAAATAATAATTTAACACAGACTTAAAATACATATATACATAATTACACAACAATAATAATTGTGAATATTGGCCACTGAAAACCCCATATACTGTAGGCTGCCTAATATTCAAGTGTATTCATAAACATCAGTTAATATTTCAAATTATGACAACCCAAATAATAAAACAGCGTGAATCTCAGAATTCTAATGTAAAAGTAACATTATAATGAATATGATTACTACAATACACTACTTTTAAAAGTCAAGTGACTCGTAGTCCAAACACTACGACATCAAGAACAAGTTATTTCCCCAGCCTTTGAAAAAAGAAATAAACTGTGATTACTGTGAAAATAGAACTGCGTTCACGAGCACAACACTTGTGCGGTCCACGTGAAAGTGCTGAAGAAAAGCAGTCAGGCGGCTTAGTGCAGTTTTGTCTCAAAGATGCTTATGAAGCGTTCTGAAGGGGCTGACAGCCGCAGATTTTAAACCCTCATCTCACAGTGAGTGAAATGCCAACATCTGGAGGTGGGAGTGGTTTATTTCTCCATGTAAAACAATGGCGAATGAGGATGGAGGGGGATTTGGAGGGCGGTAATCTCGAAAATAATGAGGAACACTCATTAAAACAAGTCGGGAAGGAGTCGGGAAAGAGTGTTTGCAGACAGTCGGGAGGCTGATCTAACCGAACGCTGTGTGTATTGCAGGAAGCTTTTTATTTGAAAAAATTAAAGCAGAGATTGTGTCGTCCGTCGTTATGAAAGTTTAAATGCTAGCTGTGTTTCAGAGTTTTTCCAGACGTTTCTATAGCTGGCGAATCAGTGGCGAGCTCTGGGGTTCAGAGGCAAACAGAGGAGCATGAACGAGCTTTGATCATCTCACAGCTCTAAAGCACACCAACACGAAACAAAGAGCCATATTCCACAGAGACACTCGTGTATTAATACAATCTGTGCCCAGGATGAGAATATCTGGGTGTTCGTTCATTTCAGTACACCTGGGGGGGGGGGGGGGGGGGGTGCTTTGCATATGAAACTGGGTCAAATGCAAAAAAGACACTTGAATTGAAATGAAAATAAATAAGTTTGCAAAAACACACTATGCAAGCTAATAATTCAATAAACAACCCAAAATAGAATGCAAGTCAACAAGAAATGGCATTAAGAACCCATTTTACTTCCCAAATGTTACTTATTTAGATGTACATTCAATAAGGAAAAAAAAATATTAAATTTAAGATTATAATGGCAAACTAATTTCTTTGTAAAATCTGATGAAAATGTTCTGACCCTCAAGACATCTAAGATGTAGATGAGATTGTTTCTTCATCAGAACAGATTTGCTCACTAGTGGATCCTTTGTGGTGAATGGGTGCCGTCAGAATGAGAGTCCAAACAGCTGATAAAATCATCACAGTAATCCACATTACTCCAGTCCATCAGTTAATGTTTCGTGAAGCAAAAAGCTGCATGTTTCTAAGAAACAAACCCATGATTAAGGCATTTGAACTAGTCCTCTTTCTTCAGTGAGAAAGTTGTCTCATTTGAATCAGGAGAGAAACATGCGCACATCAACCTCCATTTACAACTGAAAACAGTGTGAAATTGTTTTAGACAATTTTGATGTGAGAGGGCAACAGGAGATTTTTTTTACTGGAGGAAGCATTGTGGTTTATTGACTCCAACTTAAGCAGGAAGCAACAGTTTAGTTAAAACCTCTTAATTATAGATTTTTTTCTTGCAAACACACAGTTTTCACTTCACAATACATTAACTGATGGACTGGAGTGATGTGGATTACTGTGAAGTTTTTATCAGCTGTTTGGACTCTCATTCTGACGGCACCCATTCACTGCAGAGCATCTATTGGAGAGCAAGTGATGTAATGCTACATTTCTCCAAATCTGTTCTGATGAAGAAACAAACTCATCTACATCTTGCATGGCAAATTGAAAAAAAACATTTGGCAAATTGTCATTTTTGTGTGAAGAGTAAAAAAAAAAAAAAAAGTAAACAGTCAGTTTGTCTTTGTACAGTCATTTTCATAATCATCATTAATGTCTTTATTGCCACTAACATAATATTCCTATCCCCACATTGGCTTTTTATTAATCCATTATTACACATGCTTTAGGTAATCATAGTTTTATCAAGGTTAAGCATTAAAATACAAACAGAAAGGTTCCCGTCCAATCACGCGATGCGGAGGAGGGGAGCTCATGCACTTCCTGTCGTTCTGCCGCCCACTAATCTGCTGTCATGTGTGTGGATGCAAAACACGTTCTGCTGAATAAATCCACATGATTTCACCAGCGGATTTAGATTTGGATAGACGCAGTGTTGTGCTTAAATATCTGAACCTCTCTGTAATATCTCAATTGCAGTGTTGTGCTAGTTACTAAGAACTAGTAAGTAGTTACAGTTACTAGTTACTAAATTCAAACAGTAACTCAATTACTTTGTTGATTACGTACACCAAAAAGTAATGCATTACTGTTAAAAGTAACTTTTTAGTTACTTTTTTAACGAACTTTCTTTATTGTTCCCATTAATGCACTTTTATGAGTTATGGTCTATACAAACACAAAGTAAAACAGAAAGTAATTTTAAAACACTATTTTGATTAAGTCAGACTAGCACAAATTTAATATTGTATATCACAATGATTTCTGAAATAAATAAAACACCTGAATAATAAAAAACTAAAGTGGCTTCTGCATCATAAAAGCTGTTGTGTTGAGTGAGCCCTGTGTAATCTGTTCCTTTCACAGATTAAGTATGAAAACTATCAAAAATGGACAACATAACACAAAACATTTTGAAATAAATAAATGAAAGCAATCTGAATTATTCAGAATCAATTTCTAGAAACATACATACATACATACATACATACACACATACTGTACATGCGAACCCGCTCCGAACTCCCGAACTGACTCAAATGATTCAGGCTCCGAACTCCCGAACTGACTCAAATGATTCAGGCTCCGAACTCCCAAACTGACTCAAATGATTCGCGAACCCGCTCCGAAATCCCGAAATGATTCAAATGATTCGCGATCCCCAAACTGACTCAAATGATTCGCGATCCCGCTCCGAACTCCCGAAATGATTCAAATGATTCGCGATCCTCAAACTGACTCAAATGATTCGCGAACCCGCTCCGAAATCCCAAAATGATTCAAATGATTCGCGATCCCGCTCCGAACTCCCGAAATGATTCAAATGATTCGCGATCCTCAAACTGACTCAAATGATTCGCGAACCCGCTCCGAAATCCCGAACTGACTCAAATGATTCGCGATCCCCAAACTGACTCAAATGATTCGCGAACCCGCTCCGAGCTCCCGAAATGATTCAAATGATTCGCGATCCCCAAACTGACTCAAATGATTCGAGAACCCGCTCCGAAATCCCGAACTGACTCAAATGATTCGCGATCCCGCTCCGAACTCCTGAAATGATTCAAATGATTTGCGATCCCCAAACTGACTTAAATGATTTGCGAACCCGCTCCGAAGCTACTTTTTTAAAGAACTTTCTTTAATTTTCCCATTAATGCACTTTTGTGCGTTATGGTCTATACAAACACAAAGTAAAACAGAAAGTAATTTAAAACACTATTTTGATTAAGTCAGACCAGCACAAACTGAATATTGTATATCTCAAGGATTTCTGAAATAAATAACAAAACACCTGAATAATATATTCAGAATCAAAAACTAAAGTGGCTTCTGCATCATAAAAGCTGTTGTGTTGAGCTCTTAAAAATGTTCCTTTCACAGCTTCAGTATGAAAACTATCAACAATGGACAACATAACACAAAACATTTTGAAATAAATAAATGAAAGCAATCTGAATTATTCAGAATCAATTTCTAGAAACATACATACATACATATACATATGTGCATAGCATATGTGTGTGTGTATATGTATATATATATATATATATATATAAATGCTGTTTAAAAATGAAATCTATGTTATCATGCTAAGGAGCTGACTGAAAGCCGGCGACTCCGCAGAAGAGACAGGCTGCAAGTTTTCAACAATGTTTCACCTGTATGTGAAAAACATACAGAGAATCACTCAAGACACTTTGCTGTAGACCCATTCCACATAATAATATTCATTTAAACTGTATGTTAACATGTAGGAGCTTGCTGCATGAATCTGTGAGTAGGCTTGACAAAGTTGATAGTAGGCTCGGTTTTGATAACTATTTTCTGATTATTTAGATTCACATGTTTTCATATCGATTACAGTTTGATTCAATTCTAATTTATTATACTCATAATGGTTATTTTGCTTATAAACTGTATGAAAAAATGCTCAACTTGTACAAAAAATGCAAAAAAATGTATGTTTTTGAGTCACGAACCAGTTCATAAGAGTCATTTGTCTGTGAAATGAACTACTATGGTCACGTTGCATATTTTTGTGTGCAGCTTGTGACGACAAATCAACCGAGAAACATTTTATCCTGTCATTATTTTGCAGTATACAACCTTTTTATCGAATAACATTTAATTTGACCCACAAACTCAGGCCAAATATGACTTCTTTTCCTGTTGGGATTTATTAGCAGGAGTGCGTAGACGAAAATCCCTTTGATCGCTCATATGAAGATTGTGATTACGGTAATCATAAAGTAGATGATACCAATAACGACTGAGGACTATTCCAACGATCTCTGAGCTTTTCCTGAATGATAATAAATACACACTTGTATATCCTCTAAAATCTCTGAACACTCTTTCCCAGACATCAGTACACTTGTGTTTTTTTTCGCTCCCAGTCCTGAACACTCGTACAGACTCTTTAACCTCAGAAGGAACACAGATTATCAGCGGAAGCGCTTCTGTCATTCAGAGCATTTCTCCAGACCAGCATCTCTCCTGCGGTGAGCTTTATTATCGTTCTTTTCCATTAGGTGACTCATTTACTTTCCATGCATTTGAAACGAAGCTACAGACGCAATGCAATCTTCTCATATACGTCTATCAGGGGTTAGAGGTTACCACTCGAATTAAAGAACATCTTTATTGATTCATTTAAAATATGGAGTCATAGTTGACACGTATGATACTGTCTTGATGTCCTTCTGTCATTTTGAAGCTCAAATGTCCATCATTTTCTAGTATATGGAAAAAAAAGTACATTTTAGTACATCAATCCTTGTAAAACAGCAGAAAGTGAGTAAATGAATTGAGTTTCCTGGTATAGAACTAAAGCATGATAGTGTTTCTACCAAGCCATAGAGTAACTGTAAAATTACTCAACGCACAGCCTTGACTGGATTATTTGATTTTAAATGCTGCAATAGCAAACTCTATGTTTAATTAATAATTACATTTATTAATAACTAGATATTTTAAATAGATATGTTTTCCAAAGAAAATGTCAGGTGTTTGAACTATTTGGTTGACATTACAGTATATAATATGGTTAACTAAAACTAAAACCATTAAAAAAAATTATGATTTGTATTTTATTACAGTAAAAAGTAAATAAATAAATAAAAATTAAGTGTGTGTGCGTGTGTTATATATATATATATATATATATATATATATATATATATATATATATATATATATATATATACACACACACACACACACACACACACACACAACACATACAACACACACACACACACATATATATATATATATATATATATATATATATATATATATATATATATATATATATATATATATATATATATAGTAATTAATATTTTACAATAATTATTAATATGAGTACAATAAGTAGTAGTAGTAGTAGAAGTTAATTAAATTATTATTGTAATTATTATTTATTTTGTATTTAACATGGCATTAAATATGAAAACAATTTTGTTTTGCATATAATTACATAACTTATATCTTTACCTGAAAGGAAAGCCAACCTGCAGCATAATATTTAGGATTTTTTTCACATATGCAATCATCTTTTCTTTCAAACTGCTCTAGAGACATCATTTAGTGCAAACATTAAGGCACGTTACACTCCAAATCTTTTATCTTGAGGTTTAAAGCCTGAACTAATTCCTGGTTTAGAGTTCCCTGAGAGATGTGAGGTGTACAATCAAGCCAGTACAGCAGGAAATCATTTGAAAGTGACCGAAATGTTTAGAAGATCAGCTCTGCAAAGGTCTCTGACCCCTAACCAGCAAAACTCTCCATCCGGACCCCGAAGTCTCCATAAAACGACTGAGTGCTTCTGCTATCTGCTCCTCTACTCCTGATAACACCACCATTTTTCCACCGGAGCAATCCGATCGCAGACCTGCCTGGTGTACGAAGCTCTCGCCACCAACCTGGACGCATCTTCAGCACCCACCGTGAGAAACACACACGTTAGCGGGCAACATTCACGGCTCCCTATTCAGATTCAGCTCGTGCTCAATCACCCTGTCTAACATCTGAACTCTCATTTTCTCTGCAGAAGCGTGAGAGTGTGTTTCTGACAGCGCAGACGACAGCTCTACTTCAACAGGGAGCTGAACTCATCCTTTCCCGTCTCTGGAGGAGCGCTGCATCAATTTCCTGTCAGAGACGCCTGTGGGCCTCCGTCGCGAGAGATAACGCAAGACAAGCAACTTATAGCTGCCCCTCCATGCCTGCAGAGCACAAACAAGAGATGAGAAGCTGCAGTGAGGGCGCTATCGAGAACGCCATCACTTCCTGTGAGCACAAAACATGAGGCCAGCCTGCTGCATGCTGGGAGCAGTTTAGGGTTTATCCCAATTATAATGTCATATACTGTAATGCACCGAAAACATTGAGCATTTACACCCCTTTAGAATCAAGAGGCTTTTTCAGACAGAATTTAGGAAGCATATTCTATAGATGAGTGAGACAATAACTAATCATTTAAGACTTTTGTACTGTATGCATATGGATAGAGACTTACGCGTTTTTGGCGAGACATTACAATAAAGTTCAGTTTGCTGACTTTAATGCACTAGATAAACAGAATTAACTCAGTTTATCCTAAATGAACTGAAAAAATACAGAGATAATCATTATTATAATATTATCATTAAACTATAAATAAATAAATAAATTGTTTTAATTAAGTTTAAATGTAAATATATTTAGCATTAGATGTTTAAATAAGTATATATATATATATATATATATATATATATATATATATATATATATATATATATATATATATATATATATAATGAATTATAATTCTATAAATAAATGAATTGGCTTTTTAAAAGCTCTGAATTTCTTAATAATAATATTTTTATATAACTTTTTTATATTATTAATATTTAATGTTATAATTAACACACAAGTGCACACACATAATGCAATTTATTAATATTATTAAATTGTTAATATTATAATTTTAAAATTATAAATTAAATAAATATATGGTTTGTTTATAATGTACTAAATTTAATGCATTAATTAATGCATTAACTTGAGTGTGTATAACATGTATGTGTGTGTATATATATCTTGTAATTTATTTACATTTAAATAATTTTCTATCTATTATATATAATTTCAATGTTATAAACATTTGTTTAAATAAAAGAACTGCCTATTTTTGATACTTTATCTTTAAAACCTTTACAGGAAATTAGTTTTATTTTTATTACTATTTTCACCTGAAAAACTTAATTAGCCTTCATATCTCTTTTTTATTAATTAGTATGCAGCCCATCCAGTTTCTGCTGAATACCAAAAAGAAAAGAAAAAATTGGCCATTGGTCCTGTTAGCAGCATGAAAAGCTAAACTCTCATTTCAATTTTGAATTAATTAGGTAGCCTAGAAAGTGTGCAATAGCACCTCAATATAATCACTAAAAAGCTGTCGGTGACTTCACTATCACAATCTCTCAGTGTCCCATTATAATCAATGAAGAGGAATCACAAGTGTGCAGGAGATGAGTGAATTCTGGCTCACTTCAGAGGTGTTCGAGAAATCAACAGATCTGTCTGGGATTGGCTTCACTGCTCAATGCAAAATCACATTGTAAATAGAGACTTTTGAAGCTTTCCAAAGTGAAACCCCAATATG
>NC_039292.1:3386098-3399072 GCF_003368295.1 Carassius auratus
ACAAAACATAGATCATGAAAAGTGTAGTTCGATTCCAGAATGAACGCATCAGTCTAAAATGATTCACTCAATCACTGAATCAGTCTGATAGGTTACTGACTCACTGAACCACAAATCATTTTCATTCATATTTGAATCAAAATCTACAGTTACTGTGTTATTTGCACTTATGTTTGAGACTTAAACTGGAATAGCTAAAGTGATTTATGCAACAAGATGTAATAAAAAATACAGAGAATGAGAGATTTGTTTATTAGATAACACTTCAAATATTTACCAAAACATTTGTTTTATATTTTATATATAGTTTTACATATTATTTGTATTTTATATATATATATATATATATATATATATATATATATATATATATATATATATATATATATATATATATATATATATATATATATATATATACATATACTTGATAGATAGATAGATAGATAGATAGATAGATAGATAGATATACAATTATAATTTTATTATTTTGAATATTTTAATATTTCTAATAATATAATATATCTATAAAAATGCATTGTATTTATTATATTTATTTACATTTTTTATACTTTGGTCAATATATAAATATATGGTTGTTTATAGTGTACTAAATTTAATGCATTAATTAATTGTGTATGTATAACATATATATATATATATATATATATAATAGCTTTTAATATTTTAGAATGTGATTATATATACACACAATATTATTTATAATTTTATTATTTATTTATAATAATATTATAATTATTTACTTATACACATTCATACATGTATACCTACATATGCATATGTACTGTATACATATAAATATACTATTTTATAATATGCACAACCTAGGCATCGATCTATATTTCTGCCCACCCTCTCCTCCAGCGAGGGGCTCTGCTCTCCTCGGCATCTGTGTTCAATCCCACGGCTGTGAGCAGCAGATGTGATATCGGCAGGGAGGAGATGCTCGGCTAGTGTTTAAACACAGAAATGAGAGACGCTCTGTCACCCACATCTGCCCGTCAGGACACGAGCACGAGACGCGAGACGAGCAGCAGCTCCACACTACAAAACTAAATTACAGCAGCTCTCCACTTCCCCCAGCTTCTTTAGCCAAGTGAGCTAGGAGGGTTTCTAAGCCCTCAGAGTGATTTATTCACAATCATCAAGGGTCACAGAGGAATTAAACTGATGGTTTTACAGCAAACACACTTCTGAGGCCACATGCTCACTTACTGCATAGTTTTAGAGCGCGTTTACACTTACATACACATTTACATTTACACAAAGTGTTCCTGTAGCTCAATTGGAAGAGCATTGTGTTAGCAGCGCAAGGTTGTGGGTTCGATTCCCAGGGAGCACATGTTAGGTAAAAAAAAAAAAAAAAAAAAAAAGTGCCTGAATGCACTGTGAGTCTCTTTGGATAAAAGCGTCTGCTAAATGCATAAATGTAAATGTACATTCACATTTACTGATAGAAAGAAAGCATTCCTCGTTTCTGAAAACATGTAACAATAATGACAATATAGCGCTGATGCTGCAAATTTAAAAGGTCCAGAAGCCCCCTCATGACAGATGTGCTGGTGTTTTCAGGCCTGGAGTCAGTGAGCATGCACACACAGATGTGTGTGTGAATCTGAAGTGGGTTGTCAGGCAGAAGCTGCTTCCAGATGGCCGACAGACTCCTGCGCCCGCGACACTTCATATGACGGACCGGGAAAACAGCGCCAAGTCTGTGAACCGCTTAGCAACAGGGTAAATCCTTGACATTTTTAAAACGCTTTAGCTGAAGAAGAGAGAAATAAAGTGAGAGAGAGGCGCCTTTTTGAGACTGTCACAGTCTAATTCTACACAATACTTGCTGCCAACAGACACATGTCCCTTTTCAGCCCAGATTTGGGGATAAAACCAGCGTCCTCCACTGAAGCAGCTAAATTATTTTTAGTATTAAGAGGGGAAAGAGGAAAAGGAGAGGGAGGGAGACAGAATTGCGTAGTAGGCCGCAGATTTTGCAGCGGTTACGGATTAATGCTTGCTTGTAAATCCCATCAGAATGGATTGAGAGAAAGACAGTAAACAGGAGAGCTCCAGCCTATCCGCTCACAAGTCTCGAGTCTCGCTTTCTCCTACAGACGATCAAACTATGACCTTCACTGAAGAAGTTTAGAGGTTGCTCTTCTTGCTTAAATGTTCGTCTACTTATTTACTTAATAGCATAGAATTTCAATTACAATTTTGGTCATTTATGTGTAAATAAAATAATCAATCTGCTTATCACATAGAATTATTAATTATTTAAGCAATTTTTGAGACTTCTCATAGCAAATAAACTAGATATTCATAAGCAAACCTGCATTGGACTCATTTTCTGTGGAAGAGCTGGTACTTCTTGTGTGCTGGTCTATTGTGGCATCACCAATTTCAGATATAAGCTGCTTCTGAAAGAAACGTGAGAAGGCAAAGCGCTGTTGGTCAGGGGTCAGATGCTCTCTTCCACTGTTAGTGGCCTGAATAAGCTACATATAAACAGACCTCAGACGGTCGGCTTTCACAGTCACAAACAGCATGTCCCGCACTCGTTCAGCGGTAATCAAGCCCTCTCCTGAGGATTTTAACCAGGAGAAACATTTCCAAAAAAGCTCTGCCATTTCTGACAAGCAGCCATTTCCTCTAGTTGGTTTTGGAGTCTGAAAGCGACATAACAGAGTTTTATGAGGTGTGAAGATGGGGCTATATTTGATCACATACTGTGGCCCAAAAGGACTCTCGCTGTCTGTATCACTCCGTCTCTGTGTGTCTCTCCATGGGGCGCGACGGCAGCATGACAGAAACTACTGAAGCTTTACTTGCTTCATTTTACCAGCACATTAAAGGTTTGTCAGTCCCTTGAACCTGAAACCAATCACTTTAAAACAAACTGAAGCGAACTACACTGATGTACGCCGATTAAACGTTTCTTCACCATTCGTTCCACGACTCACCATGATGACTTCATTCATCACAAATGTTGGACTGTGATTCAGTTATCAAACTGATGAAGATCATATCAATTAATCTCCAAGCTTGTTAGAGTTACAGCTCAGCTTACATCCATGCTTTCATGAAGTTGTCTAGATCTGAGAATGTATCTTTTTAAATCAATTTGATTTGATTTGAACAAACCTTGTTTATTGCTATTTCAATGAGTTATCCAGCCATTCCTGCGTTCTGTTTATTAACCTGTGCACAGAAGGAAGGATAAAAAAACTGTTCAGACACTCACAGATGTCCGTTCCTGCCAAATGAGTCCATGAGTGTAAAGATTTATGAACTCAACTCTCAAAAATAAAGTCTCATGATAATTTTTTTTTAGCCTGATGCTGAAGAAGAACCTTCTGAAGTGTATACAATACCAAAGGAGAAAGTTCTGAAGTTGCTATCACTCTTAAAAATAAAGTTTCCAAAAGTGGGGTTTTTCAGTGATGCCACAGAATGGCCACTTTGGGTTCTCCAAAGAACCTCTGAATGAACAGTTCTTACAAGAACCGTTTCCCTTAAACATTTCTTAAAAATCAAGGTTCTTTATTGGCATTGATTGTTCTATGGAGAACAACCACCATGGCAACTCTACAGCAACTTCCTAACCATCTATCTATCCATTCATCCATTCATCTAACCATTATCCATCCATTCAACCACCTAACAATCTAACCATCCATCCATCCATAAATTCCTTTGACCAACTACGTAACCATCATCCATCCATCTATCCATCCATCCAACCAACCATCCATCCATTCAACCCAAACATCCATCCAACCAAACATCCATCCATCCGACAACCACCCATCCAAATATTTATCCATCATCCATCAATCTATCCATCCAACCAACCATCCATCCATCCAACCATCATCCATCCATCCAACAACCACCCATCCATCCAACCAAACATCCATCCATCTGACAACCACCCATCCAAATATTTAACCATCATCCATCCAACCAACCATCCATCCAACATCCACCCATCCATCCAACCAAACATCCATCCATCCAACAACCACCCATCCATCCATCCATCCATCCATCCAAACATCCATCCATCCAACAACCACCCATCCATCCATCCAAACATCCATCCATCCAACCAAACATCCATCCATCCAACATCCATCCAACCATCCATCCATCCAACAACCACCCATCCATCCAACCAAACATCCTTCCATTCAACAACCACCCATCCATCCAACCAGACATCCATCCATCTAACAACCACCCATCCAACTATTTAACCAACATCCATCCATCCATCCATCCATCCATCCATCCAACAACCACCCATCCAACTAGTCATCTATCTATCCATCCATCAATGATTTGAGGAATCATCTGTGTCTGTAGGGATCTGAACAATAAGAATGAGAAACAGTTATTAATATTGATGCTTGGTATATCAAGAACTGCCCAGACAAGTACAAGAGGTTTGAGTATGTCCTTCGAGCTCCACATGAAGAAGCATGTTAATGTTAAATCTCAGCTGGCCCAAACTCAGATCAGGGTGAGGCGAGATAAAAAACAAGACGAGAGGAGAAGATCTGATCAGAGGGAAGGAGAAACAAGAACACGATGAATAAAAGTAGAGATAGACGAGATCTGGATTCCATTGGTTTTTGGCTCTGAATCGCACTGAACCAGAGAAGAAAAATCAATTGCTGATACCTGCACTGACCAAACATATTGATGCCTGACGAGATTAGCAGGGATCAAGCTAACCGTGTGTGTGTGTGTGTGTGTGTGTGTGTGTGTGTGTGTGTGTGTGTGCTACCGGCTCTACACATTCAATCATCGCCTCGTCCTGAAGGCCAGCAGAAGAACAGCAGCCCAGCACACAGATAATCATTTACCATGTTTAAAACAAACGCTGCTAATTAAGCGGCTGTCCTCTCTTTAGTTGAACTCAAAGCTAACTGAATGCACTGTAAAGGACGGTCGTTTTGGAGTGAGTCAGACCACCTCTTGTTCAAATTACAGCATGCCAGTAATCAACAACAAAAACGCTTCTGTTTCTCCTCATCTGCACTTTTCACTCCTGTCGTCGGTGGAGAGTGTGTTGGGGAAGATATTTTAAAAACTGCAGTTTGTCAAGCTACTCATTATCTGGAACATTGCTGTAGCCAGGGTCTGGGTGGGAGCTGTGTTATAATAACCCCACATACACTAAACACTTTAAAAGAGACTGATATTTAGATGCTTGTGAAAGAGGTTTTCTCTGTTTTGGAGGAATGAGCATTGTTAAATAATATCACATTGCACCATTACTTTAGGTTAGGGATATATCATTTTATCAGTTGTTTATTATTCATTCTATATACTGTAGATGATAACTTTGTCTAATGCCCTTATGAATGTTGTTAGCATAACTAAAATATGAAACAGCATAGACATAACACTTGTTCTACAGATCTCTGCATTAGTGTTACATGCTACTGTTTTGATATGCCTTGATAACGTTTCTGATCAGATACAATGGATTTATTTTGTGGTATTCTGTCAGCAATAACACGTCTGTGGGCTCTTTTGATTGCTATCAGTGTAAGTTCTGGCTGTGTTGCCAGATATTGCTATGAAAATAAATACAAACAAAAATATAAAATAAAAAATATGACTGAAATGACTTCAAAAACGGTCCAAACTTAATTATACATGCATATACACTCAAAAGAGGAGCTTTAAATAGCAGATTAGTCATTTAGAGAACAAATGTTATTTTTGAACATTAAATTTGACTGAGGTCTGAACTTCGGTGACCTCACAGACATGCTATAGACATGATCTGAAGTCAATCGCAATGGACATTTGCAATCCATTTAACTTAGATAATGAGATTTGTGACTTGACTTTATCCATCTGGAATCGACTGGATGGTGAAAAACATGTTTCTGAATCTTTCTTTAATCTTCCCACTAGATAACAAGGTCATTTACAGCTGTTTATCATTCAAGCTACTACAATAATTAATCACTGCAAATAAAGAAATAAAGAACAACATTAAATGGACCTTTAGTCTCCACCTTTATTTTTCCAGATTTTTTTCCATGACAAACTCACTCTGGCTTCATTCTCGTGAAATGCCCACTTTCTACCATCAAATCAATTCCTAATGAACCATTCCTACATCCGTATCAGAAATACACACAACATTTTCATATGCATTTGATGCTGACTTTAACCACTGAACCCAGAGCTCCTAACACACATTCCCCTCCAAACTAACAAGCCATCGCCTGAAGACAGAAGCCCTCGGTGTGAGAATCACTCCAGACACTCGGCCGACAGGTGCATCACCCTGAGACCCTGGATACAGTGTACAGACTTCACTCTCACAGGCCGTCTGAAGCGTTTTGTCAATGCTCCTCTCGTTCCTCTCGCTCGAGGCTGCTGGACTGAATCTGAGAAACAGCTGCGGAGCCTAGCCTGAGTCAGCCCTGATCCACACAAATAAAACACAGAGCCAGCACACGCAAGCTTATCAGATACATATATAGAAATAAAAACCAAATGATATGAGCAAGAACGATTTCTCATTTCCTCTCGCAGACCCCAGGAGTTCATCCTGTGACTCCCGTCAAGGAGGTGGAGCGGCACACGCGATCAATAAACAGAATCCCTGTGGACATCTGTTTGGGACAGGTGCGCTGATTAAGAGGGGCACGTCGATGGACATCTCCAATACAACACCAGAGGAGACGGCATCACGGGGCCACGGGACAGATGGTGGCGGGCGGGTCAGAATAAACCGATGAGCCACCTGAGGCTGAGCATTACATGCAGTTCATGCAGAAATTACATTTGCTGAAAATGCACTCGACCTCAGGCCACTGAGCATGCAGATGAGTTTGTTTCTTTATCAGAACAGATTTGGAGGAATGCAGCATTACTTTTACATCACTGTGTCACCAGTGGATCCTCTGCAGTGGATGGGTGCCGTCAGAATGAGAGTCCAAGGAGCTGATAAAAACATCACAATAATCCACAGCACTCCAGTCCATCAGATAGATTAGAATAAAACTGTTGCTTCAAGTCCATAATCCATAATATTGCTTCTTCCAGTGAAAAAAAGGGGAGAAAAAAGATGCATTATGCATTATGAACTCATGGACAGATTTGTTCCTTAAAAACACACATCTTTTCACTTCACAAGACGGTAACTGCTGGACTGGAGTGATGTGGATTACTGTGATGTTTTTTTATCAGCTGTTTGGACTCTCATTCTGACGGCACCCATTCACTGCAGAGGATCCACTGGTGAAAAAGTGCTACATTTCTCCAAATCTGCTCTGATGAAGAAACAAACTCATCTTGGATGGTCTGAGGATGAGCACTTTTAAAGCAAATTTTCATTTTTAGGTGAACTACTCCTTTAACCGTGTGATGTGGTTTACAGCATTTATAAAGATAGAAAGACAAAAATGTTCACAAAAAAATGAAATTCGGAACAATAAATCACAATGAGCATTGATAATCCTCAGAAAAGAGCTGAAAGTCGAGCTCGTGGTTTACCTGCAGGTTGTTTGCGGTGTTGTAAAGGATTGAAGCAACTCGGTGCATTAACACAGAGCTCAGGTGGAGACGGCACCAGCTGAATTTAAGTCTTCTGGCTGTTCTCGTCTTGTCTTCCTATCGGTTGATTTCAAGATACCTGTTAATCAAAAGGACAAAAACAAAGAAAACATTAAAGCTATAAGCTACGCACAGGCCACCGATGTAGGCCGTTTTGTTCAAACATGATTTTAGTGAATCAAAAACATTCAGTGCATCCAGTGTAATCCAGCCGATTCCTGAACAAATGACTCTTAGAAGCCAGTTCTTTACAGTGAATCTAAAGACATACAGCACAAAAAGGATCGACCAAATGATTCCTGAACAAACAACTCTTATTAACCAATTCTTGTTCGCTAAATCGAAACAAATATTGTTCAGCACAACCAATGCAGTCCAAATGAATCTAAAACAATTGACTCTTATGAACCAGTTCTTTGCAGTGACTGAAACACATACAGTGTAACCAGTGTAGACTGACTGATTGCCAAACAAATCACAAAGAAAACACTAACTGTACGACTTACAACTGACTCTTTTGTACTGAAGACTTTGAGACTCAAATCGTTGTGTACCTCATGACTGTTAATGTAGTTGATGGGAAATTATTCCACCATTTTGCAATTAAATCACACTTCGTTTCCAAAATATTCCTTCCTCAAAATACTCAAAAGACTCATTAATAGAACCTGAATGGATGTACATGCACCATCATTGAAAGGCAGAGTCTGTTTCTGATTGGCTGACACTTCTGGCCACTCCCCAAATTATTATTATATATATATTTTTTTATCATCTGCTCACAGCATCTTGATCTGTCACAGAGACGGATCTGATGTCTCCACACACCTATTTCAGCGATGTCTATAAAGTAGTGGAAAAGCTTTATCTGTGACATTAAAGCAATTCCTTAAAACATTTTTAATTGGACAAAAGCATTTGTTTGAAGACATTAAAATAATTAGCAAAAATCATATCTCCTCTCTTGAAGTGTCAATCATACAATTCATCCTTTTTTTTCTGCACATGCCCATAAGAAACATCACAATATACTGTATATTAGTGATAATTTATACAGTGGTGCATTGCTGCTACATAAAGTAATGTCATTAAAATTATGCTGTTGTTAAAATAAACATTTTCTTGCTAAAAATACATTTTCTCATAACATTTTGTCATTAAAACAACAAAATTTCTTGTAACAATGAGATGCTATGTCATTTAAATGAAATATTTTCTTGTAATAATGAGACATGGTGTTAAAATATATTGAGATTTGGTTAAAATATAATTTCTATATTTTCGTAATAACTAAATTCATTTTCTTTTTAAAACAACATATTTTCTTATAATAACGATATGCTATTCCATTAAAACAAAATATTTTCTCATAATCACATTTAAATGACATCTTCTCAGACTAACAAGATATTATGTTGTTTAAACAAAATATTTTCTCGCAATAACAAGGTACATTTCATTTAAATGACATCTCGTTATTACGACATAGTTGAGTATAAAAATTATATGTGTGTGGCAGCAATGCACCACTTTATTTTTAATATCACAGAAATACTTTTATTTTTATTTTTCCCAGTTTGTAATTTTGTGCGTTTAAATTATTTTAATACATATGTATGAAAATTTGAAATTTTGCCTTGGTGCCTTTATTTCACATTTGATTTTTAATTAAGTTTTTCAATTTTAAGCAACATTTTTTTTCAAGTTTGTTAACTATAACAATCATACTGTATATAAACTACAAGTAGACCAGAGTCTGAGCAAAAGGCTCCATCTGAGCTCTTTCACAGCCCTCACAGAAGGAACAGGAAGTTGGTACACGTTCGATCTGGTGATGGGCCGAGCTCCAGCTACCAACGGTGCGAGGAAAGTGCTCCCATGGCAACAGGATGAGATTGGTTTGCTTAGCCGCGGTCCGGTCCGCTCGCGTCCTAATGTAAAGAGACAACATGCTGGAATGAATCAGTGTGTCAGAGAGGAGGGAAAAAGTCAGGAGAATTTCATTTGAAGACAAAAGAAATGAAAGCCATTTCTTTTTTCCCTCCTTCGACACCCGTATCCCCGAATCTCCAGGGCTCAGAGGACACAGAGTTACACCAGACGGAAACACACACACATTTCTCAGTGATTTATACCAGAGACGGAGTGAATGTGGGTGACAGAGAGTGACAGAAGACAGCAAAAGAGACAAAAACTCAAGGCATCTTCTCACAAGATGTTTCCTTTCAGCTCCTCCGGAAAGACGCACGTCAGGCTCCGTCAAAAAATCCATCACACTTTAAAACATTCAAGTTTTCATGTCACAAAACGGCAGCTGCTACATGAATATGCTTTCTGAAGGTTACGAGTAAATATTAAGTTTAACTTTAACTTCACTGTCCCCAAAGGGGGGAATTATTCTCTACAGCACTGCACTTGTTTGACACACACAACATGACACACTGTATAGTACAAAAAAAAAATATTACTGTTATATTAAAAAACCATAATCATATTCAAACTCAAACTTCCAGGTTAAACCTCAAAAACAGGCAATTCACACATACCTTTAAGTATTTATTATTGCATAAAACTGATTATATTTCAAGCCTGACCTATAATATCAAACGTATAGTAGCAAATTTGCATAATTTTCTATGATGCTATCTTAGCAAAGTCATTTAGATAATCCGTACTGATACAGACGTGTGCGTTTTATTTTGAATCCATACATTTTAATGTGGTAGACGCGATGCAAGATTTAACATTTGGTTGAAGTTCATTTAATATTGTATTTCTGTTTAATCATTGACGGACCCCTGTGATACCGTTGTGGACCCCCTGCCGAAAAACTCCTGCGGTACACCAATATTAGTACATACTGCCACAGCATAATGCATTTGAGATCTCAGACCCCCGTGTTGTGTTTGTACTGTATGTAAACATTAGCATCCATCTAAATTCCCCTGTTGGAAAAACAGCATAGGTATGTTCTGAAGCATGGCAGCTGGTTTGAGCTGGTTTGAGCTGGTCCTAAGTTGGTCATGAGGAAAACTGGGAAACTGGATCTTGTTAGTGAATCAAATGCATACAGCACAAACTGTTCAGACCAAAGAATTTCCCAAAAATGGCTTTTCTGAACCAAATTTGTTAATGAATCAAACAGATAAAGCAAAAGAGCAAACGACTCACAAACTGGTTCTTGTTAATGAATCAAACATATACAGTGCAAACCAAATGATTCTCAGACAAACAAATCCTTTAAACCAATATTTGTTAGTGAACCAAACACATTCAGTACATCAGACATAGTGCAGACTAAATAGTTCCCAAACAAATTACTCTTTTTTTTATGAATTTTCATTAGCAAATCAAACATATACAGCAGTAACAGTGCAAACCAAATGATTTCTGAACAAATGTCTCTTTTGAACAGATTCTTGTTAGCGAATTAAGCGCGTACAATATACCACAAACAATGCAAACCAAATGTTTCCCAAACAAATGACTCTTTTGAACCGGTTCTAATTAGTCAACCAAACACATAGAATATAAACAGTGCACACTGAATCATTCACAAACAAATGACTCTTTTGAACCGGTTCTAATTAGTCAACCAAACACATAGAATATAAACAGTGCACACTGAATCATTCACAAACAAATGACTCTTTTGAACCGGTTCTAATTAGTCAACCAAACACATAGAATATAAACAGTGCAGAGTGAATCATTCTCAAACTAATGACTCTTTTGAATCAATTTTTGTTAGCAAATCAAATATACAGTATAGAGCACCAACAGTGCAGACAAGACTCTTTCAAACCAGTTTTTTGTTAGTGAATTGAACACATACAGTACTGCACACATAGTGCAGACTAAATAATTCCCAATCAAATGGCTCTTTCTTGCTAGTGAAACCAAATCGAAAGCAGAAACAGTGCAGACAATACGATTCCAAGAAATGATTCTTATGAACCAGCTCTTCTTAGTGAATCAAAACCATATAGCACAACCACTATCGTTACAGACATTCAGTTTCAGTTGAAACGAGCACATATCTTGCACCTTACTGTGTTTTGTTCTCAACTCTCACGAGAATGTAAATCAGTTCGCTGATTGTTCTTGTAGTGAATGGGAAATTATCCCATTATTTCACAAAGTAATCACACATTTTGTTTACAAATATTTCTACCTCAAAAGCACTCCAAAAATCATTAACAGACCCATTTAGGAAATGGAATCTGAATCCCAAAGGAAAACACTGGAAACCTTTAGCGCACCAGTACTATGACTTGAGATGTGCTAGTTTATGTATTGGGCTTCATCTGTAGTGTGTAGCTGAGGTGGAGCAGCGTGTTAGTGTCCATGCGAGTAAAGCCAGAGGTCTGATGCTCTCAGCAAGACTGACGTTTGCTCGATTTACTCTGAAACTGCCAACATAAAGTTAGTTTTGGTCTCAGAAGGGAACATAACAAGACATATAAATCCAGATTCTGGCCTGTTTTCTCGTTTGTTTGGTTTTACCCTGAGGAAACGCTGGCCAGCGATCTGAGGTGATGTGAGATTCAACACCGCTTCAAACACCAAATGATTGTGAGGTGAATGGCTGAGCAGAGACACATGCTGCTAAAACTGCACTGCTTGGAAAGCCTGTGCCATCTCATACAGAAACCCTATACTCATTCTGATCTATACAGCACAATAGAAAATAACACTCTGGAAACACTTCAGATGAAGCAGGCTTCACAGAATCTAAAATTAACTTTGCAACACCGGCCACTGGCAGGTGAATTTACAATTTACAATCAATAAAACATTTTTTTTATTTAATATATAAATATACTCTATGGAGAGTACATATTCTCAGTTCACCTTACCTTAATGGGTGTTTCTGGCAAGTAGTGTTTGTCACGATACTGGAATTTCGAACTTCGATACGATACCTTGAAAAATATCGATATTCGATACCACAGAGAAAAAACTGCCACAATATTACGTCAAGCATTATAATATGATATCTGGGTAATCAAGTATTATTTAATGATAGAACTTTAGTAATTATAATTAAAACTTGGTAACCGTGTATGAATGCATAGACATTTTTATATATATTAGTAATTTAATATTAGGAATAAAAATAAAATAGAAAACATTTATTTATTTATTTAATTCATATATTTCATTAAGTATTATTCAATAACAAAAAAATATTAAACAAATATTAATTTATTTATGTATTTATATATTCATTTATTTCATAAACAAATGCTTACTCAATAACAGTTATAAAAAATAAATAAATAAATAAATGAATAAATACATACATATTAAACAAAACTGAATCTTTTACATATTATATATGTATTTATTTCATACATTAAAAACAA
>NC_039292.1:3399172-3443278 GCF_003368295.1 Carassius auratus
CGATCTGTCACGACACATTAAAAAGCCCAAAACAGCATTTATTGTTTGAATTTCTTAAAAATGACAGTGTTTGCTGAGACTATGTTTCATTTTGTTTTCACTGTGTTAGTACATGATGTGTGGGGGTCATGACTTCGCTACATTTCCATCTATTGTAACTTGGGGTATATAATATATAATCAACATCAAAAAGCTTGTTGCTTCAACATTGCCAACTCATTTAATAGCTACAACTATCAGGATGAACATTTCGGAGCGCTTCCATTATCATTAAGAAACTTTCCATGGACTTCTTTCAAGATTCTTCATGGAACAATTTGTCAATAAAGAATCTTATTTATTGTAAGCAATTTTCATGGTAGGCTTTTCCATGATGCTCCAGGAGCCGATGGTCCAGCTCTCCCAATCCGCTAGCTTTTTGGCATATTTTTTTATATGTTTCATTTCCAAACCCATAGGTAGTCGGAAAGACACACATGTATAAATAATACAGAATGTCTCCGTCCGTCTTCAGAACGCTTGAGACAGACAGTTACGTGACTCTCAGGGGCTGCAAGACTCCAAAAGATAATATCCCCTCCACGGCTGTCTGTTCCAGAACAAAATGAGGTCAATTCTCTGTCTATACGCTCATCCTTTGACTATGTCTCTCTGTCTATCCCACAACAAAGCCATTTCCACTTTTCTTTAACTAAAAATTACAAGACTAAATTTCTGGGGGAATAATATTCAATATGATGTTCTCATTAAGTCCAGAGAAGTTAAAAGATTGTAGATGTGTTTCAAAACACATTAGTGAGCTGCCTACAAAGACAGTTTTCCAGAGAATTAAATATAAGGTTAATGTGTAAAAATGTCACTGAAGAACCATTGAGTGAACCGTTCTGAAAAGGATTTGAAAAACAGTTTAATGATTCCACTATAAAGAACCTTTCCAAACTAAATGTTCCATGGATGTTTTTTATGGAACTATCAATGCAAATAAAGAACTTTTATTTTTTAATAGTGTAGATTTTTAAATCTTCACACTAAGAAATAAACGTGTCTTTAAAGAACTGTTCAATGAAAGGATGTTTGGGAAACCAAAACTTGTTCTTCTGAGGCATCACTGCAAAAACCCTATTTTGAATCTTTCATATTTAAGCGTGTAGTTGTATTTAGCGACCCCATTGTCCTTGTCTCATTTCTGGGTTTTCGTGTACAAAAAGTCCCATAGTTGTTCAAATTGACTCTCTGCTGAGCTTAGCAGTCTGAGACCTGGTTTAGGTTTCTCACAATTGATAACGCCATCATTTTGCTCAGTGAGATGTCATCGTTAAGGTCAGGGAAATAAAATCGGTTTTATGGACGAGGTTCTAGATTGTGTAGTGTAGGATGGCTTTTGTTGTATGTGAATGGAAGGATTGGGTTACAGAGTGGAATTGGACTGCTTGGGCAAGCAACAAAAAACTGTGCCTCTGCAAAACAAGTGAAGACCCAATTAAGAGGATATAGAGAGATTCATCTGAGGGACATTAGAGTAGATGGACAAACTCATGCTGGTGAAATTGATACTCACATTAGTGGCCAATTTGTTCTGATGGATGCGAGGTGAACTAATGTAAATCTACATAAACGTGTCTGTGGGTGTATCTTCTGAAATCAGAGTCCATGATGTCTGGGGACATTAACAGCGGTTTCCATTAACAGCAGTTTGTTTTGATACAGGTGCTTGCTGAGCCTCCAAATTTCTTCTCTGAATTTTTTTTTTTTTACCCATTAATTTTCTCTATAGCAATTAAAAAATATATATGTTTAAACGACGAATTTAAAGCTAAGAACCAAACCAACAAGCTCTGAGATAAATCACAACATTACATTTTAAGCAAAAAAAAAAAAAAGTATTTGATAAAAACGAGTAGGGTACAAGCTACTTAATTTCAATTTTAAGGGAATAAATAAATAAAATTACAAAACGCTGCACATGTCATACTTTTGTCTTTTTAACATATTTTCTAATCAGAAAAAAATATCTACTGTATTTTTAAACTACCCAGCCTTTGTTAGCCTCATCGGGCAGTCCAATGTCCAGTAACCATCATAATTTAATAATTTTTTAAATATATATATTAAAAACGAAGTAATTTTATTACATTTTAATATTTAAAATAATTACATAATATATATATATATATATATATATATATATATATATATATATATATATATATATATATAATATTCCGTTTAAGATTTTTAAGAAATCATAAAATCTTACGGTAATTTAGGGTATTTTCTAGTAAAAAAAACATTTATTAATATTACTTTTTCATATATATATATATATATATTATATATATATATATATATATATATATATTTAAACTACTTCTGCCATGGAGATTTTGAGTGGCATTTCATTTTTTCTTATGTTTATCTCCTATAGTTATGGAATGGCTGTTGTCTTTTGGTTTTTTAAGGGGTTTAACTGGTCACTGTGAAGCTCAGCAGGTCAGTGTCTCGTTTCTGACTCACCTTACATTTCCTGCCGTCCAGCGTCTCCTCGTCAAACTCCTCTCCGATGCGAAAGTTGATTTCCGTGGTGCGTACCGAGGTGGAGGTCTTGATGTAGAACTGCTCTCCGTCCTGTCGGATCTCCACGTGAGGTTTGGCTGCTGCGGCGCCGGCCACTTTCCGGAGCATAGCGTTCACACCTGGGTTGCACAGTTTAAATATATGAACCAAAAAGGAAAATAATGCATTTAAAGGTAATGAAACTAGCTGAACTAAACAAACAAAGCTGCATTTAAACACTGTTTCTCATGAATTAGTATGTCTATGCCTTGCATCGTCGAAGTACATACTTTTAGTGCATTGTGTGAAATATGCAAATTGTAAGGTAAATTTTTTGCTCTCCTAGGAACAAAATTGAGAAATTTTTCATTAAAATCTTAATTTTTTTTCATGTGTTCTCTGTAACGTTACTGTGTGTGAATAATTTATTATTTGTGACTATTTTGAGACAGTGTTGTTGTTATTACCTAAAACGAAAACAACTTAAAAACTTTTTTTTATAATTCATTATAAACTTTTAAACATTTAAACAAAAACTAGAAATGCTGCCTTGGTGACTAACTGAAATCAAATGAGTTGAAGCTGAAGTACTAAAAAGAAAAAAACTATTAGTACAATTTACTTTTTATTAAAGCTAAATATAAATATATAAATATCAATAAAAAAAATGCTAAAATGACAAAAGCACATAACAAAACTAGTAAAACTTAAACTAAAATGAAAACTGAAAACAGCTCATTTAAAATATTAATAAATAAATTATAGTGAAATTGTAACATTGTTGATGAACTGAGCTCATCAGCTTTGAAAAAGCAATAAAATTGTTCCTCAAGTCAACTGTTAGAGCAAAGTGCTCGCAACATCACCATAAGGGGTTTGATGCCACGGAGCACATAGACATAATACAATCCTTAAGGCAGCTGGCAAATGCACAAATGTCACACTGTCGCTCCCTGTGTTTTACTCCAGACTGGCTGATTTCTTCCCAAACTGTTCCGAGACCTTCCTATCTTAGAGTTAAACAAATCACTGTGAGAGAATGTATCCAACACAAAGCCCTCAGTTAACTTTAACAGCCACATGACCCACTTTAACCCATCATGATAAATGTGAATAATCATCCCTCTCGCATTCTACCGTACGATAACATCTTCCCCGAGAGCCGAATCTAGTCTGAACCATCTCTTCATCCTCTCAAGATGTTCTAATGTGAACGCCTGGAGGAGAGAAGGTGAGTGAACGTGATGCACAGCTGAACAGATGAAATGAAATATTACCGAGAGCTTTCAGAAGTTCATCGAAATTCTCACTGCTCTTCATTTTCCAGGTGCCGGTGAAGTTAGGAGGCATTTTGAGCTGGGGATTGTCCTGCTCTGTCTCTTTTCTCCTCTGGTCCCTCGCTACTCTTGTTCTCCTTTTCTCCTCTCTTTGTGACCGTCCGTTCCCTTTCTGTCTTATGTTCTCACTCCCCCCGTCCCTCCCTTCTCTCTCTCTCTCTCTCTCTCTCTCTCTCTCTCTCTCGGTCTGTCTGTCTCTCTCTCTCTCTCTCTCTCTCTCAATCTCTCTCTCTCTCTCCCGCCCACTTGCAGTGCTGCTGTCTCACCGTCCAGACTGCTGCATCAAACAGCCTGTTTCAGCATCAGCATCTTACTCAACACATGTATTGTGGTTGTGTCACTCATGCTCTGATTTAAACACGTGTTTGTGCAGAAGCGCCTCAGCACAGATGACATGATTCCAGACTTGAAGTGCTTCAGAAAAGCACTAGATTGCACAGCTGCAATGCATACGAAATGGTTTTAATGAGCCACTTTGTGAATTCACTGCAAAATTCTGAAATATGTTTGCTTTGTTTTCCAGTTAAAATACCAAAAAATCAAATCTTTAGATAAACGTTCTCATGAAGCAATATTGCTAAACATATAAAGACTTTATTAAGTAATGCATCTTTAATACTGCTGTATTTTTTCTTGCTTACACTGACAGATTTATTCACAAAAAAAAAAAAAAAAGGAAATTCATCATTTATTTTGTTGATATGTCTTAATGATGATATTTTAAATGATTCATCCATGCATATTTCATTTATTTATTTATTTTGAAACTTTGTATTTTTTTGTGTCAGTTTTAATCAAAATAAAATAACTGGATATTCCAGTGACGTCTCAAACTGATCAACAAACGATGAATTTTTTTTGGTTTGTTTCAATAATCTGTTTCATATTGTACATCACAGTATGGAAGAGAAGATGTGACACTATTTTCATACCGCAACTTTGTTAACAATTGTTATGGAGATTTTTAAATATTTTACTGGAAAAGCATTAAAATCATTGTTTTACTTGATATATATATATATATATATATATATATCAGAGCGGACCATATGAGCATATTAATGAACCTGCTCAAACATATTTTACAAATCAGGAAAGGTTTCCAAATTATACTAAAATACTTTTCATTTAATGGCTTCTCTACAAATAAGTAAATAAATAGACAAAACATTTTAATTCAAGTTGTTTATTATATGAGAAGAACGAGAGCATGGAGTGACAGGAGAGACATGAAACTAAAGCAGAACCAAGTCTCTCAGAAAGCATTACTGAAATTTCGACTGAATCTCGGACGCCATAGTGCATCTCATTATAGAATAAAGCACTGCTTAAAGTCCTTCATGATGACAAAATACTTTCTGTACAAGCTCTTAATTAGGTTTGGACACAAGATTTGTGCTTTGTCCAGCATGAAGGTCTTTATATTTTAGTTTCTAAAGTTCCCTGCCCTCAAAAGTGCTCGAATGAAAGAGATAAAAAATTCCAGTGGCTGTGAAAAGGCTGCCTTCGTCATTTCTCCCTCTTTATCTCAGTGTATTAAGTCATTTTTCACATGCAGTCTGAGAGGCTTCGAGAGCCTGTGCTTGACGCCGCACGCAGAGCTTTTCTTCCTGAAGATGGACACAAATGAACTCCACAAACTCTTAAATACTAACTGGTTTCCAGAAGGCACAGTAAAGGGTTTCTTAGTACAATGCATCTCAGGACAAACATAATCTTTGTCCGGTTTCAACAAAGGAAAATGAAGAGCTGTTTTGCTGAAATAATGGACTGGTTTGCGCGAGCACAAAAACATGATCAAATTAAGCATTAATTACAACTAAACCCTAATGGTAAATTAAGTCTTTACTGATTCAGAATTTGAGCCAAAAGCAATTAAAAGTCAAGAGAAAAGAAGGAAAATGCACACAGACCTTAAACTAGCTGTTTTATGGATGGTAACTGAAATATTATTACTGAAATCTTATTAGTAATTAGTTACACTACTAGTTACTGCAAATAGTAATATTATTACAGTAATTAGCTACTGCCAAACATTGGTCAGGACAAACCCGATCTCATGAGAAAACACAACTATTTTACAAGGTGCTAATTGCATATGAATTTGTACAATGTGATTTTTATGGAAATTTATCATCTTTAGCATAAATAAATGATCTTCCCACAACCCCATGCCTAAAATATATCTTCATTGTGGCATAAGCAGACCGTACAAAAATGTACTAATGAGCAGTGTTGGGGGAAAGCATTACAAGTAATAATGCATGTAATCCGATTACTTTTTTCAAGTAACTAGTAAAGTAACACATTACTTTTTAATTTACATTCATTTAATTAATAATGTATTATTTGTGACTATTTTGAGACAGTGTTGTTGTTATTACCTAAAACAAAAACAACTTAAAAAATAAATAATTGTATAATTCATTATAAACTTAAAACATTTACAACAAAAACTAGAAATGCTGCCTTGGTGACTGACTGAAATTAAATGAGTTGAAGCTGAAGTACTAGAAAGAAAAAAAACATTAGTACAATTTACAGTATTCCTCAAAATGAATAAAAATAATATTCCTCAAAATGATTAAAATAATCCACCTCAGAATATGACACGAACCTGCAATAATTAAATGTTAAAGAACACAAATATCCTTTATGTATTTAATCCCATTGTTTTAACCAATGTCTTTGCTTCTGACCTTTGATGATCCAGTTCAACCATAATAAGCAAAAATTGCTCTAGACAAAATTATGTCATTTTTTATTGTAAATTTACTTTCCCTTCAGCCTGAGGCGTATTCAGTTCACTTTTGGTGTGAAAAGGCTTTTATATTTGCAAAAAATAATAATTTTTTAATTTAAAAACAAACAAGTAAGCCCTGATTTAAATGCAAAAGTAATGTAACACATTACTTTCCATAAAAAGTAACTAATGTAATTACTTTTTTATGGAGTAACACAATATTGTAATGCATTACTTTTAAAAGTAACTTTCCTCAAAGCTGCTAATGAGATCTGAGTCTGTAAGGCAATAAAGAAACTGACGATTTCAGTCAGAACGAGCAAATTGGTGATTTTACCATGGAAAATATAAAATAATGATTTTACGCCAGGCATACATTTAACCACCATGTACATACCATGGTATATAAATATTTGAATCCAACAGAAACATGATCTATGATACCATAACTTTACCATGGTATAGTACTCTTTTGTAAGGGGGGCCAGGGAATGTGACTATATAAAATCAGCTTCTTTTTGCTACCCATTGAGATCAGTAATATTAAACATCATGGGTTTTACAGAAGGACATTTTTTGTCAAGTGCTGCTATCATCAGTTCAGAGCCATAAAACAGACCATATTTCATGAATCTCTTCTAAACTATAAAGCAGCACATTCTTCTCTCTCTCTCTCTCTCTCTCGCTGGTGCTGTCAGATCTAGGTCAGTCGATGCTGAATTCCCTCTGCGAGGCACATTGCACCTCAAAGGGCATCAGCTGAGAAACTCACTGCTCAATAAATAAAAGGATAAAATCCCATATAGCATATGGACTTCCTTCTGTGTGACTCGCTAACACAGAGGAAAGGTCTTCGATTGGACTTCTCTGTAATCAAATGCCGCAGTATGCTGCGTCTTCATGTCTTATGCTTTTCTGTTATGACTCACTTTCAGAGCCTTAACACTGTAGCAGCAGAATTTTTTTTATGGAGTTGGCATAAAAATGGAACAAATATCCATTTAAAAATATCTTATTTTAGAAACTATAAAGACAAAGCAATAAACAAAGGTCTGATCTGATCTAATCTGATGAAGAGACTGTTTATATTGCTCTCTTTATTTGTATTTACAGTTATTAGCCATGCCAATAAAACAAGCTAAATATTTTTTTCATTTTGTTTTGATTTTAATATTTAAATATATTATAGTTTTTTTTATTTAATTTTTTAAATATTTAATTTTCTCTTTTTTTAGGTGCCTGTTGTTTTTTTAATTATTTGCCAATATTTATTTATTTAAAAAAATATTATTATTCTATTTTCATGCATTTGTTTCATTTAACATATTTATTTTAAATGCATTATACATGATAGGTATTTATTTTATTAATTTATAAATACATTATTTATTATTCTTTTATCATTTATGTGTTTGTTTGTTTTTTATTTGTAATATTATTTCATTACCATCACTAGTAGGCTACCTGTTTGTATGGATTTATATTATTGTAAAATACTTGTACTATTATTACTATCGCTGGTATCTGTTATTTGCTTTGATTATTTTCAGTTATGTTTAGAATTATTGTAGTTAGCTTTTATTTAGTTATTATTAAAGTATTATTTATTATATTTTAATTATTTTTTATTTTAATTATTTATTTTAAATTGTTTTTTTTATGTTTTTACAAATACATTTATTACTACTACTAATTTATTACTATCGATGGCACCTTATATTATAATATTGCACGTTTTGAAAGCCAGTTCAGGGAGGGCGGAGTTAGACGGTTGTTCCCATGGTACTTTGCGCGCAGGTGTCATGGCGTCCCTCTAGGCAGCATTAACGCGGTTGTTTATTATTGATAATAAATCGCTTTCATTTTTCATCGGATGCATGTAAACAAATCTGAAGGATTATCCGACTTTTCCGCGAACGCGCTAAAACCTCTTCAGGACACGTCGAACGCTCGCAAAAGCTGTTTATTTAGTCAAAAGCTAGGCTACGCTAGCAGCTGTGCATGAAGTTAGTTAATAAACCCATAATACAGATTTTGAAACGAAGACTATGAGCACACAAGTGAGTCCATCTCTAATATGTCTTTATTAGTATCTATGGTGATCAGAATAATGATTGTGTGTGATGTTAATATGTTAATTGTTTTGTTTTTAGTACAGTATTCTATTCAAGCAGGAGCATGGTGAGTACACACACTTAACTTAGTCATCAGTTATAATTAAGAGGGGATACATCTAGTGAGCTGTCTATCTAGACACAGCCAAAGGATCTGTGTGTTTGCGCAGCTCATGAAGATGCCATCTGGACGGCGGCTTGGGGTCGCAGTGAGAAGGACGGGTCAGAAACCATCGTGACCGGCTCTTTGGACGACCTGGTGAAAGTGTGGAAATGGTGGGATGAGAAGCTGGAGCTGCAGTGGACGCTGGAGGGTCACCAGCTGGGCATCGTGTCGGTGGACATCAGTCAGAACGGAGCGATCGCTGCCTCCAGCTCTCTTGATGCTCATATTCGGCTCTGGGATCTGGAGACGGGCAAACAGATTAAGTCCATGGACGCAGGCCCAGGTGAGCTGCCCATTTTTTTTATTTTTAAAGATCGCTTTGAATGCATGAGTGTGACACAGGGTTTTTATTAAAAGGTTAGTTCACCCAAAAATGAAAATGATGTCATTAATGACTCACGCTCATGTTGTTCCGAACCCGTGAGACCTCCGTTCATCTTGGGAACACAGTTGAAGATATTTTAGATTTAGTCCGAGAGCTCTCAGTCCCTCCATTGAAGCTGTGTGTACGGTATACTGTCCATGTCCAGAAAGGTAATAAAAACATCTTCAAAGTAATCCATGTGTCATCAGATGGTCAGCTAGAATTTTTTGAAGCATCGAAAATAAATCTTTGGTCCAAAAATAACAAACATGACGACTTTATTCAGCATTGAATAAAGTTGTCATTTTTGTTACTTTTGGACCAAAATGTATTGAGGGTGAGTCGTTAATGACATAATTTAAATTCTTGGGTGAACTAACCCTGTAATGCTTGAAGTAAAATAAACATTAGCTGAAATAAAATATAAAAAAACTAACTAAAACTAAAAAGTTAAAAAATTAACTAAATAAATGGAAACTTAATAATAAAAAAGCATATAGACATATATATAAAAATAAAGACTAACAAATTGCTATAACGTAAACATTTTTTTTAATAAAAGCATAAAATTTAAAAGTAAAAATCTAGTATCTAAATACACTAAAATAACACAGATGAACTCTTTCTATACCATCTGCAGTTGACGCCTGGACGGTTGCCTTTTCTCCTGACTCCAAATACATTGCCACCGGCAGCCATCTAGGGAAGGTCAACATCTTTGGCGTGGAAAGTGGGAAAAAGGAGCACTCACTGGACACCAGAGGGAAGTTCATTCTGAGCATCGCTTACGTAAGAGTCTCTGCTCGGGCAACATGAATCTCATCTAAAGCCAATGGCACTAATGTTTTATTTCTGTCAAACAAAAACGAAATATTCAGGGGACAGAAGTTTTTAGGATAGAATCGTTTTATGCTTTTGTACTGAATTGGATCATAAATGAGATCCAATAAAAAAAAACCTTTTTTTAATAAATATATATATATATATATATATATACACATATATACATATATATTTTTTAATCTATATAAACTAAAGTTTGGAGTTGGTAAGATTTTACAGTAATATTATAACAATCTAATTACATTACTGCATTCTTCAGTGTCAAATGATCCTACGGAAATCATAATATGCTGATTTGCTGCTCAAGAAACATTTCTGATTATTATCATTGTTAAAAATAGTTTAATATTTAATATTTACCTAATATTTTTTGGAAACTTTTTTTTTTTTTTTGAGAATTTTATGATGAAGTTCAAAAGAGCAAGCATATATCTCTAAAACAAAAAATGTATGATGTCATAATTGTCTTTACTGTCAATTTATGTCAGTTCAATGCATTTTGCAGAATAAAATAATTATTTTCAAATAAAAAAAAAACCTCCAAACCTTGATACGGAAGTGTAGATCACATTTTCATTTTGAAAAATAATTAATTTTTATTTATTTATCTATTTATTTATTAGAATATGTTCTTGTTCATCATATACATGTACAATGTTTTACAATGTTCTGTCTTACTGAAATGCTAAATAAAAAGGTTCTTCAAATAAATTTAAATTTAATTTAAAAATTTTTTTTAAAAGTCTATATTGAACATAAATGCTCACCTCTAAAATATTTTTTTCAGCAAGAAACAAAACAGGTTTCTTCAGTGTAATTACTATAATTAAAAAAGTCTCAATCCAGTAATCAAACAGCTTAAAATTGTGGGAATATGTGAATAAGTGTCAGTGTAACAGTCAGCCTCAGTTTTCAAAAAGGAACAGAAAGGACGTACAGAAATAACAGTGCAAATTTCATTCACATTATACATTAGAATTAATATTTAGAGAAAATGCAGATTTTCCTTCTAATATAAAGTTTTCCAAGCCTTAATAATTCTCTCTCTCTCTCTCTCTCTCTCTCTCTCTCTAGAGTCCAGATGGAAAGTACCTAGCCAGTGGTGCTATAGACGGAATCATTAATATCTTTGATATTGCGACAGGGAAACTCCTGCACACGCTGGAAGGTGAAGACCGTCTTCCACACGACTCAAGCTGTCTTAGGTTTCCTCTGTTAAAGCCCTCTGTCCATCAGTCTGCTAGATGAATTTAGGGTGATTATAGATTTCATGAATGCATGGAAAAACCTGTTTGCGTCACGGGTCGTCCATCGAGGGTCATAAACTTTGGCTCTTTGTCTTCCTGCGTCACTCCATCTTTCACTCATCCCTTTATTTGCTCCAACAAGTACAGCTGGAAAAAATGCTGAACGTTAGATGCAGTTGTACTGCACTAGTGGTCAAAAGTTGTAATAATTACGCTAAAAATTAATATATTTATTTTTTTATGTTTTTGAAAGAAGTCTCTCATGCGCAGTAATATTGTAAAATATAATTACACTTTAAAAGAACAGTTTTCTATTTTAATATATAGAATTTTCAGGATTCTTTGAGAAACAGCGGTTATTTGAAATAAATATTTTGCAACATTTTAAATCTCTTAAGTCTGAAGACTGTAGTAATGATGCTGAAAATTCAGCTTCGCGTCACGGAAATAAATATCGATTAAAAATATTTTACAATGCAAAACAGCTAATTTAAATAGTACAATTATTCCATCCTCTATGTACTGTGTTTTTGATGAAATAAATGCAGACTTTATTACTGTTTGTTTATAATACCCTGATTACATACAGACTTCTTAAAGGTACAGTAGCCAAACTGTGGGATTAACAATAAAACATGCTCTTTTTTTTCTTCTTTTCAGGTCATGCGATGCCTATCAGGTCTCTGACTTTCTCTCCAGACTCTCAGCTGCTGGTAACCGCATCAGATGACGGCTACATCAAGATCTATGACGTGTAAGTTGCAACTTAGTGTGCTTCTTTCACCTTCCAACACATTTGAATCTCACGTTCTGCTTGTTTGTGTGTGTCTCACAGGCAGCACGCTAACCTGGCCGGCACTCTCAGCGGTCACGGGTCCTGGGTGCTGAACGTGGCCTTTTCACCCGACAACACACACTTCGTGTCCAGGCAAGAGCTGATGCACTTCAGATGAATAGAAAATGTGAAATGTAGTTTGCGTGTGCTTAACTGTTATTCGTCTCTGTTTCAGTTCGTCTGATAAGAGTGTAAAAGTGTGGGACACAAGCAGCAGGTCATGTGTGAACACATTCTTTGATCATCAGGACCAGGTGAGAGACTGATGCATCACGGTTTACATAAAAATATGAAGCAGCATAACTGTGTTCAACAGAGATTATCAGAATGTTTCATGGACAGCAAATCTGCATATAAGAATTATTTCTAAAGGATCATGTGACTCTGAAGACTGATGTAATGATGCTGAAAATTCAGCTTTGCATTCATAGAAATAAATTCACATAGAAAATAGTTTTTAAATGATAATATTTCACATTAATAATGTTTTACTGTATTGTTGGTTGACAAGCAAATCACTGTTTGCTTTAGTTTCTGATGGGGATGAATCATGCATGCTCATGTTCAAGTGTGTGTGTGTGTGTGTGTGTGTAGGTTTGGAGTGTGAAGTACAACCCCACAGGCTCCAAAATCGTCTCTGCGGGTGATGACCGAGCCATCCACATTTACGATTGTCCCATGTGAATCTCCACAAAACTACAGCCTCTCTTGACCACAGCAAACATGCAGTTTTTTTTTCATCGCTAAGTTCAACATCTGTATATGGTGTTACAAATAAATGTCTTTTTTTTTCTAGTTCTTTTTTTGTTGTTGTTTATCCTGTTCAGTATTCACACATTCGATGGTCGAATATGTTGCATGACATTTTTAGCTGGATGCATATTTTATTATGAGATTTAAATTCATTCTAGTTTAATTATGTAAAAATCCCAAACTGCAAAATGTTAAACTCCTTGATGTTTCCAGATTTTTTCCCATACAGTCTATGATTTTTTCATATGGCTTTCCTGATCACTATCCGCCCTCTACAGGACAACAAATGTTACTGCACCAATTCAGAGTCCTTGCTTTGGACTGTTATACCAGACATGGAAAAATTAATTATATAATACATAAAGATTCAAAGCTGAATTTGTTTGAATGCTGAACCCTTTGAAGAGCATGTGAGAAGCTCTGGCAAAAAAAAAAAATTAGTTGGTTTTAAATTGGTTTCATTCTTGTTTGGTTCATTTAATTCAATCTTGATTGTTACACTAAGATCCAGTTAGAAACAATCTTTTGGAAAAAATAAATGACTAAGGCACTTATATTTAAAATATGAAACCCTGTTTTTCTGAAGGTTAAAGACAAGGAATGTGATAAAAACCCACTTTTTTTGTTTACATGATTGTACAATGGTTTTTGATCAGTGGATAAGGACTTAACATTAATTTCATCTACACTTATGTTCATCTACACAATTTGTATCTACACTTGAAGCGCAGTTTCAGGCCAATGAAATATTTAAGACCTGAGCTTAATATAGAATTAGTACATTTGTATTTATTAAAAAACAAGTTTTCCAGGTATGAATTTCAAAATTAATTTCCTTATTGATTTTAATAAGGACTAATATTTCCTGATATTTCATGACCATGGAAATGGTAGTTAGGTGTTTAGTCAATTTCGCCTCATTAAATATTCATGAGCACAGAGAAATTATATTTACTGTTCATGTGGAAAGTTTTTACAAATTTTTCAAGAGGTCAATACTTGAAAAAAAAAAAAGGGACTGTAAATATTAGACTATTTGGCAGTTTCAGAAGACTTAAGACTGAATGCATATGTTGAAACCATTTTAATAACCTTGTAAATATGCAAATAAGGCAAAACTGACTAATGAGCCAGGGTTTCAAGTGTGAAACGCCCATACATGTTCTCGTTCTTCCGATCATGTAACAGATGTGATGATCTCACTTCCTGTCAGATGACGTGAAGAAAAAAAAAAAAAAGACAGACCCTTGGTGAGACCTCACATGCCCTCTTCAGCCAGGAGCACAGCACAGATGAGCGACCTACCTGCAAACAACTCGCAAAGCTTGAATCCAGAGTAATAATGACATGGTAAACCATTTTAATATAGAAAAAATGGCTCATTCAGAATTCATTATGGTTCTGAGTACATTAACATAAAATGAGCAAATAAGTCATGCTGATGATTAACAATGTGAACAACATCAGAGGTTAGGCAATTATAATACACAGGTTATTTACATAGATGTCTAAAAGATATAGTAGCAAAACAACTTAATTGAGAGGATCAGAAAACAGCACAAAGCTGGACTTCTATAGCTTGATAAATTGACTTAAAGGTTAATAAAAAAGTATGCTTATATGTATGATAATACATTAATATATTAAATCTATGTTATTATAGTATTGATATACCATTTGTTTTTGTTAATATTTTGAAATCATTTTTTTATATATAATTTATTTTTAGCTCAATGTTTAGATCTTTTTTTGTCTATAACAGTTTTTTTTATTCTTTTTTTTTTATATTTAGTATTAGTTATTTTAGTATTTCAAGTTAAACTAAAAGTAAATGATAAATGGTGTCATACTTGCCAAAATATGAGTTATAGTCATTATATGAGTCATTATATTTTATTTTATTTCAGCTAACATTTACTTTATTTCAAGTATTGTTTAACCCGGATTTAAAAATATTTTATTATAATTTTAAAATTATAAATAAATAAAAATGAAGAATATTATCTTTAATACACTACTGTTTGGGTTGTTTGGGGTCAGTGTGATTTTGTTGTGAATTTTTTTTTTTTTTTTTTTAGGATTGAACATTTAAAATGTAACAACATATTTCTGTTTCAAATAAATGCCATTCTTCTGAACTTTCCATTCATCAAATCCTAACAGAATTATAACAATAATGTCTGGAGCATCAAATCAGCATATTAGAATGGTTTCTAAAGGATAATGTGACACTGAAGAAGAAAAAAAGAACATTTAGCTTTACATCACAGGAATAAATGACATTTAACAATTATTTCAGAGTATTTTTACTGTGCATTTGATCAGATAAAAGTCTTGGTAAGCATAAGACACTTTTTTTCAAAAAAAGCAAAAAATCTTCCCGCCCCTACCCTATAAATGGTACACTTAAATAACAACAATAAATACTATGAATCACAGAAGGTTATGGGTGAGTCTGTACCTGTACTCGGGCATTTCCAACTTAAACTGTTATCAGTTTTGAATGCTTTGGTCCACAGACTTGGCACTTGGCAGATTATTGTAGAAGTGATAAAAATTATACAGATTATATAACAAAAAAAGTTATTGAAGTTTAAAAATATAAAATAAAACAATTAAAATATTTATATTTTATATGAAATATATATTTTACAAAACATGTTTATCTCTAAAACCATTAAATAATCCAAACCAAAATTCTGAACAAGTTATGTTCCAAATTTGAGGTTACTATCTAAAAAAAAAGAGCTTTCAGTGAGATTTTGTTTGAGCGTAGTACCAACCCATCAAACCCCATTAGTAACAATTTAAGGGCGTCTTCATTTCCATAAATGGTAGATACATAGAAAATGTTTAACATTACTAAATAGACAGGATCATTAAAATATACCGTATATCCGCTTTTATTTCTATTGTGGATAAAGCATGATTACAAGTAGAGTAGAAGATACAGTTTGTTGATTGGTCAAGGCTGTGCACAATGCTGTACTCTGATTGGACAGTTCTCTGGGAGGTTCTGTGTGCTGATTGGCTAGCTGTCGTGGCCCGAGCGAGAGTGGAGTCGTGTTAATTTTAGTAGCCATCATGGCGCTCGGTTCACCTCAGCACGGTAAGGACTGTTTTTACTGACAAAAACAACAATATTTATCTAATTTGCGCTCTGACAGATGTATACATAACATTTCACACAATTGTGTGTTAAAACAGTTCTTAAATATTTACTGTTATAAGGATGAAACAGGCGGCGTTGTCGTTAGCAGTGCGGCTAGCGGCGAGAGAGCGACTGACATCCAGCTCAAGCACAAACTGATGTTTATCAAAACCTAGAGAGCTTGACAGCTACTGTTTTTTTGCGTGTAGGGTGCCTAGAATATTGTCTAGGCAGGAAGCTCGTTTAGAATTGAGACACTGAGCCTGTTATGTACGATGCTCGATTATTATGTATTGTTTGCAATAACACGTGCAGCATGCTTTTTGAACATGTACCATGATTTCCCGTTGTGTTCTTACCCTTGTTTTACTATGTAAATACCGTAGTATGTAAATATGGTAATCATTCAGTACTTTTATGTGTATACATTTGATTAGTAGTAGTATTAGCGTTTTCTGTCAATATACTAAAGCACAGCCTTTCTCTGCAGTTATTCAAAATATCTAGTTTTACATATATAGTTAAAAATATATAGTTTTACAACTGCTTGTAACAAAACCTCCTGATGAGGTTGTTTTAAATGCAACCTTTAATAAATGGGACAAATGGTCTCTTCAAATGAACAAAATGTCCCCAAAACTGGAAAATGTACATTGAAGGAAACATTTGAAGAGAATTATCCTTGTCTTAATTAGATCTACAATGCAACAGGTTTCTTTTAGAAGCAAAGGGTGTAATAATTATAATTAACCTGTTAAGTTAAGTGTCACTGGCCCACCGGTAAACATGTAGAACCGTAAACATGTAGAACCTAAAGTAATCTTGACAAACTATATATCATTGGATAGCTTAAAGACTGTAGTTTTGATATTTGGTGACTGATTTGTAAAATATTTTACAGAGCAACCGTAATCTATTAATATGCAAGAAGAGCACTTGTCAGAGTCAGAGAGTGCATTTGAAATAGTGAATACGTTTACATGCAGCCAATAACCCGTTCAAAACCGGGATATTAGCAATAACCCGGTCGCGCACGGCCATGTAAACACTGGCAAAAACCCGGATATGCTCATATCCCGGTTTTTAAAAACCGGGATATTAACACCTGGGGTACCCCTTTTCTAACCCGAATATTTGGTCTTGTAAACGCGTTTCGGCATATCCCCATCAAAATGTGTGTTCTGCGCATGTTCTATTCGCAAGGAATCTTGGGCTGTGTCCAAATTCAGGGTCTACATCCTTCGGAGGACTCATTTGAAGGATGTTACGTCACAGCGCCGCGACGAAGGCTGTCCAAATTCGTAGGATCCTTCAAATGCGGCCCACAAATGCGTCCTCCTTTTCCCCGAAATGGAAGGATGGGTGTGGTGGATCCTTTCGCGTCCTACCTATCCCATAATTCTTTTCGGCAGGACGAAGCGAGCGGTAGCGGAGTGGGGGAGGAGTATTATTTTCGATGTTTTTTAAAAACTGGCTTTTCAAAAATATATATTTTCAGTGGTTTTCTAGTTAGGCATTTTGTTTTAGCGTTAAGCATTTTTTTTACATTTGTACGTGTATATGTAAAAAAAAAAAAAGTTTACTTTCGTAAACTAGCTTCTTCCTTACTGCCTGTGTGAATATCCCCTTACACACAGCTTATTTGTTAGTGATTGAAGCTGTTTTTAACGCTTCTAAGGACGAAAGAGCAGACAGAAGTGTTTATAATGAGCTCTTCACCCGCGTCTTGCTTAGCGCTGTCACGGTTGCTAGGCGACAGGATATGAGCAACGGGTAAGGGAGGGAACTGAAAGAAGGGTAGGCTGTCCAAATTCACAAACACCGACTTCCGGTTTTTGCGGTCGTCGGAGGACCCATCCTCCTTCAACCGGGTAGGAAGGATCCTAAGGAGGATGCAGACCCTGAATTTGGACACAGCTTTGGTCTTTTGAGTTTTTGGATACAGGAAGAAGAATCGGAAATGACGCATATTGCGTCTTACGTCCAGACGCTAACTGTGCGTCGCCTTTTACATCGCAATATTGGCGACTGATTACACATTCCATGTATACAGGAGTAACTCTCTCTGCTCACGCATGTAAACGGGTTATCCCGAATGTTTCAGAAACCCAAATAATGACCTTAACCCAACCATAACCCGAATTTTAACAGCTTGTAAACGTAGTCTATGAGCATATCCGGGTTTTTGCCGGTGTTTACATGGCCGTGCGCGACCGGGTTATTGCTAATATCCCGGTTTTGAACGGGTTATTGGCTGCATGTAAACGTAGTCAGTGATGCATAGATGAAATCATGAAAAATCAGTGGAAATCTTTATTCATTTTTATGGAGTGTTCAAAAGATAACAGGCATTGTATTTGTATTTATTTTTTTTTTGAGAAAAAAAGGTCTAAAAGTATTTTGAATATAAAGAAAAAACAATTTATCCTTTTTTTGATGCATTGTGAACTATAATGCAAGTCCAGAGTTATCGTAGCATGTCTTTTATGTGTTTTTTGAGGTTGAATTGAAATCAAATACTGCCATACATATAAACATATTTCTGATCATTCAAACAGTTAAAGGAAATGAAGGCACCCTTAATTTGTTTCTAATGCGGTTTGATGGTCATCTAGTGGAAAAGCTTGGTACTATGCCCAAACAAAATCTTTGAGATATCAACCTCAAATTTGGAACATAACTTGTTCAGAATTTTGGTTTTTATTTTCTAGTTCTATGTTTTGTAAAATATATATTTTATATAAAATATAAATATTTTAATTATTATTTTATATTTTCATAAACTTAAACTTCTATAACTTTTTTTGTTATATAATATTTATAACCCTCTTCACTTCTGCAATAATCTGCCGAGTGTCTGCTTTACAAAGAGAACAACCTTAAGTCTGTGGACCAAACACAAAATTGATAACAGTTTAAGTTGGAAATGTCATTTTCACGTCTGTGCTCAAAAAGTGGAACCGACAGTTAACAGGTTTACTTCATATTAGTTTTCATGTCAGTGGACTGAACCTTCTGTAATCTGATTTTCTGTTAGTGAGAGTGTTATTTACTTTTCCCACCCAGTGTCTTTATCTTCTGTCATAAATCTAGATCATGGGTTTTGTGTGTTTGGATGTGGCAATGCAGGTTTTTGTTCCTTTGCTGCAGTTTCTGTTTAATCTGAACTCATCTAACCTAATCTAAGGCTTGCAGCAGGCGGCAGACGCAGGCTGTGAGTGATAAGCGTGTCTGTGCGTGTTTATCTTGCATACATGCAGTCACACAGGGTCACGATATACTGCTATGCATCAGGACTAGTGTGTGTATATCATGCCCAGGGATGAGGATGTGGTTTCGTTGAGCTCTCTTTGATTAGTGAACTGTCACACTTTTGCTCAATTGAGTCCTTACTGATTAAAAGTGTTAATTTATTTATCAGCTACTTAATCATATCATAATATGCTTCTGTAAATGTCAGTGTTCAGCTTTGAACATGGATTGTGTCACTTTCATTTATCTCTTTCTTTTGTTGCATCCCTAAATTGAATGTTCACATGTCATTTAATTCTTGCGTTTCTGCCCTGAATGGATGTGAATTGGGCTTGTAAGCTTTAAGTACTCATTGCCAAAAGATACACACTATTGAAGTTATATTATGAGGCTTTAGATGATGGTCTGCTGTTATCTGGGCCAGTTTTGATTCTGTCTGGTCGTTGCAGGTGCACAGTCAAAGCCAAACCAAAATCCAGATAAGATTAATGAGTTTCAAACACACAAGCCATTATTTTACTGTCACTGTTATGTAAATGACATTCATTTATCAGCTCAGCCTCTCAAAATCCTCAATAAAGTCTTTTATTCTGTACAGAACATCCGTTCGGCCATTTGATCGACACTCTCCAGAGCGAACAGTATGCAGAGCGGCGATATTTCAACCCACAGAAGCTGAGTGATGTCAGATATGGTGAGATAATGCTTTAATGGAATTAAATCGTGCACAGACGCAAGTGACATCATTGCTGACGTCACTTGTTATATATAAATATAAAAAAAAACATGAAATTAAACTCAGTGGATTTCAGATGTAAAATAAAGTCTTGTCTCCTTTAGAGAAACTGCCGTTCTGCATGCGGGTTCTCCTGGAGTCCACCATACGCAAGTGTGACGGGTTCTACATAAAGACAGAGGATGTTTCCAGTATTCTGGACTGGCAGAAGCTGCAGAACCAGGCCGAGGTTGCGTTCTCACCTGCCAGGGTTCTGTTACAGGATTTTACGTGAGTAATCGACTAGTTTTTACCCCCTGATAAAAATTGTGATTGCTATTATAAATGTGATTTAAAAAAATTAAAGAATAACAGCCCTATCTTCATTTGCATGCTAACTGGGCCTGTTCATAAGGCTGGATACGTCCTGATAGCACCACTGTGTTCACAGGGGAATTCCTGCTATGGTGGATCTGGCAGCTATGAGAGATGCTTTAGCTAAACAGGGGGTCGATCCGAACTTGGTGAACCCCAGATGCCCCACAGACCTCATCGTAGATCATTCTCTCCAGATTGACTACAGCAAATGGTGAGAGTGAACTCAAAGGTTTAAGGACAGATTAAGGCAGTATTTATGTTTTAAAACCTAATAATTACAGAATTAACATAAACGACGATGACGCCCAGAACTCTGAACGTACACAGTCATTAGGGTGATCATGTATTGTGCTACTGTTTTTGCGAAAACGATCTCTTTTTATGCGCTTAACCAGGCATGATGCAACACGTTGTCACAATCAAGCAACAAAACTGCTAACAAGCATTTGCCTGATTTCTCAGTGCCATCCAGAGCCCTCCAAGTCCCGTGGATGAGAGTCATGGTGCCACCGTCAGATCTCCTGCCGGCCGACCATCTCCACGAGGCAGCAGCAGCGGCAGTCACTGTGCAGGTCAACGACCGGGTCATCGGGGCGGCTGCAGTAAAGCCTCCTGCTCCGACCCCCCCAGTGGCAAAAGCACAGCAGTACAGATTGAGAATACACCCCTCCTATGCCCCTTCCACCTTCAGCCCGTGTCAGAGTATGTCTAAACCTCACACACACACTAACACAAGCTCTCTTCACATCAATCTGTCTGCATTCTCTGATGTCTGTCTGACACACAGGCCTGAAACGATGATCCGAAACCAAGAGATGGAGCTAATCCGAAACAAAGAGAGGCTGCAGTTCTTTAAGGTGAGTTTTCAGAACTCTCTCTGATTTCTATATACATGAAAACAACATTAAACACCAATCACATCACACTGAAGTTATGAAACAAACCATACATAAGTCTTGTTTTTCACAATTTGTTTTTTCTAGTGGTGCTCAAAAGCCTTTAAAAACATCAACGTAGTCCCGCCAGACATCAACACAGTGCATCAGCTGAATCTAGAGTACCTGTGTCAGGTGGTACAGGAAGGGGAGGGGTTTATTTATCCTGACAGCGTGGTGGGAACGGACTCCCACACCACCATGATCAACGGCCTCGGGATCTTAGGATGGGGTGAGCATGATGTCAGTTGTTGTGTTATATCTTCTGTCTTGTTTATCTCACAGTGTCTCTCTCATGCTCTCTCTCTCAGGAGTTGGAGGTATTGAATCAGAGGCGGTCATGTTAGGTCAGCCAGTGTCTTTGACCCTGCCACAGGTTGTCGGATGTAAACTCGTGGGGACCATCAGTCCTCTTGCCACGTCCATTGATATCGTACTTGGCATTACAAAGGTACAGTGAAGCCCTTGTTTCCTTAATGTATGACATCATCAGTGAATGTGCAAATCTCAATGATGTGTCATGCACTGATCTGATCTTTGTTTCTCAGCATCTGCGTCAGGCAGGAATCGGCGGGAAGTTTGTGGAGTTCTTTGGGCCTGGTGTACAGCAGCTCTCGGCTCCCGATCGGACCACCATCGCTAACATGTGCCCCGAGTACAACGCCACCGTGAGCTTCTTTCCTGTGGATGACATCACCCTTCAGCACTTTAAACACACCAGTAGGGACCATACTGTGTACTTTAGATACAGCCTGAAGCTCCAAGCGTTTGTAAGGATGTAACATGATGCAAAAATGTATTTCTTATCAGTTTGCAGTGAGGAGAAGCTTGTGGTTTTAGAAGACTATCTGAAGGCTATCAAACTCTTCAGAAGCTACAGTGACCAATCAGAAGAGCCACAGTATTCAGAGGTTGGTTTATTTTAGATTTAATGAGCATTTTGAGAAGTAAACAGGTTGTTTTAGCTCCTCTACCTTTTGTGTGTCTTTAAACACAATTGTTTAAGAGTTTGGGGACTTTTAGAAAAATTTCAGCATCATTACTCCAGTCTTCATGATTCTTCAGAAATCATTCTAATATGCTGATCTGCTGCTCAAGAAACGATACTTATTACCGTATTTTATGGACTATAAGTCGCACCTGAGTATAAGTCGCATCAGTCCAAAAATACGTCATGATGAGGAAAAAAACATATATAAGTCGCACTGGACTATAAGTCGCATATATTTATAACCAAGAACCAAGAGAAAACATTACCGTCTACAGCTGCCAGAGGGCACTCTATGTCTTCAGTGTAGACTACAGGAGCTAGAGTCCTGCACGGGTTCGGGTACCCGCGGCTACCCGATGGGTGACCCGCAAATTTGGCTGAAACGGGTGAAAAATATCCAACTGTGTCGGGTGCGGGTCGGGTCGGACACAGGGGAAACACGGGTCTAAACACGGGTTCAAAACAGTCACGTGCAAACGTAAAAATAGGCATACGTTCCACTTTAAAAAAAATCACATCTGCGCAAACAGCTGCATGAGTCATTAACAGACATAAAAGACCAGCCAGCTGTTTTTTTTTTCCATTGTTTTTTTTTTCCGTTTATAAATAAATATATATATATATATATATATATATATATATATATATATATATATATATATATATATATATATATATATATATATATATATATATATACATACAACAACACACTTCCACTTGCATGTATTTGACAATCGGAATATCAGATATTTAATTCCATAGCTAACACATTTGTGAATATGGGCCTAATCTAGGCTATCCAGGTTTTTTTAAAAAAAAATTATTTTTTTTTATTGCATCTGAAAATGACTTTGTGCAGCTCATTCAAATGCACGCTCTGGCGCAGATCCGCCTCTCGCGATGCTCAGCTGTGAACGATTTAAAAAAATTGGTGCGTTCGACTTGAAGCACAACCTCAGACGGTGGTATGATTCGCTCTTTTGCTGTTCTGTTTTGTTTCAGGATCAAAAATACAACAAATGAAAGCGTTTATCTGTATTTCCAACGGATGAGAACTATGCATATACATTTATAAATCAGTCAATCTTGTATTTTATTATGAGATATTTTATTCTAATGCAGTGATCCTCAAATCTGGCTCGCGAGATCCAGTTTCCTGCAGAGTTTAGTTCCGACTCCAATTAAACACACCTGCCTGTGATTTTTCTAATGATCCTGAAGACAATTATTAGCAAACTCATGCGTGTTTGATTATTGTTAGAGCTAAACTTCACAGGAAAGTGGATCTCGCAAGCCAGATTTGAGGATCACTGTTCTAATGTGATCAGTGACTCAAGCACTGATGGACCAAAGAGCACGTATTTCGACATTTGCAGTAAAAACGTGAAATATAAATTCTCAGAAAATCCATTTAATACCAATATATTGAAACGTCTGTTTATATACTCCATTAATAAAGGAGTCCAGACATTGGAAAAATATTAGTCCACATGCGTTTTATATTTAATATGAGGGAAATAGACATGCATGCATGCGTGACACAAAAAATATTTAACTTTTAGGTAGCAAAATATTTTTTTGTAATTCTGTCAATTACACTAAGGTTATTAGCTACATTGCCTGCTATATATATTTGCTTTTTATTAAATACGAGCAATTGATTGATAAAACATTGATCAAAATTAATATAAAATGTATAAAAAATGAATATCTTTTAAAAAGAGTTTTCCATAGGCCTAAATAACTTCTGTATGACCTGCCAATAAAATTAGAAAAAAAAGTGTGTCTAATGTGATTGGCTTAACTGATTTGATTGCGGGTGCGGGTTGGGTGTCGGTTCCATTTTAAGCGGGTCGGGTCGGGAGCGGATTTTAATTAGTGCTGCTGTCGGAAAACGGGTCGGATGCGGTTTTAATCACTGCGGTTACGGGCGGGTGCGGATTTACAAAATCGGACCCGTGCAGCTCTCTGACAGGAGCACTGAGCAGCGCCCTCTGGCGGCTGGAGACGGTAATGTTTTCTCTTGGTTCATGTCAAAATAGTTTTGATAAATAAGTTGCACCTGACTATAAGTCGCAGGACCAGCCAAACTACGAAAAAAAGTGCGAGTAATAGTCTGGAAAATACGGTATTATAAATTTTGAAAACAGTTCAGATCAGGATTCTTTGATAAGCAAAGTTCAAAAAACCATTTGAAAAAGAGATTGGAAATGTAACTTTAATGACTCTTTATTTTCACTTATCCCAAAATTTTGAATGAATTGAAAATAAATGACAAACCTCAACAAGTGAAATGAGTAACAATGAAAGCAAAAAAAAAAGAAAAAGTAAAGCCTTTGCCTGCTAAGTCATGTGATGCGGTTTGTATAATAGGTGATAGAGATGAACCTGAGTTCAATTGTGCCTCATGTCAGTGGACCCAAACGGCCGCAGGACAGAGTTGCTGTGACTTGCATGAAGGAAGACTTTATCAACTGCCTGAATGAGAAGGTGAATGCACCCATTACCACATTAAATTGCTACCAACTTGGTTGCAAAGTACCTTTGACATAACTAATACCTGTATATGTTTTTGTGCTTTATATGTATGTGTAGGTGGGTTTTAAGGGCTTCCACATATCCAAAGAGAAGCAGGCAACTCGGGTCCCGTTCCTGCATGAGGGGGCCGAGTACAACCTGGCGCATGGATCTGTCGTCATCGCTGCTGTCATCAGCTGCACCAATAACTGCAACCCGTCTGTCATGCTGGCCGCAGGTCAGATGTCAACACGCCTGTAGATCTGATGTGAGCTGTTTGCACAGTGTTAAGTGCATCTCATATGTATGTCTGTGTTTTGTTCAGGTCTACTGGCGAAGAAAGCCATTGAGGCTGGTCTGGTGGTAAAACCGTATATCAGAACCAGTCTGGTGCCTGGCAGTGGAACTGTCACACATTATCTGAACACCAGTGGAGTCCTGCCCTACCTCGGGAAACTTGGGTACACACTCCATACACACCATATATACACATACTCCCTCACACATAGCAAGGTTATTGTTAACATAAGCTATCATTAAAATAAAAAAAAAACTACTTAAGTGATATAATATGTATAAAACGGTATGTAATAAGATATATAATGGAAAAATGTTGAACATCACTAGTATTTGTTGTTGTAATTTTAAAAGTATATTTAATTTTTTTTCTTAGTGCTTTTGTGTACCACTTCTATAATATAAAACATATTATTTTCTGTTATTGATATGTAACAATAACTTTTCCTATTATAATAAAATATATAATTTAAATTATTATTATTATTTGTGTAACTTCATGTAAACCTTTTTTATTTATTATGTAGAAAACACAATTTAATGTGTATAAATAGTATAATAATAAATTAGTGAAACCACATAGGTTATCATTAATGAAAGCTATCACTAAATAAAAAATATATAAAATGTGTAATAAAAATATTTAATAATGTAATATATTTAAATAATAAACAAAGAAAACATAATACATTTTACCTTAAATATAGATAGATTATTTACCAAAAATAAATGGCATTTTCACACTTCTTTTAGTTTTGTTATACATAAACACATACACAGTTGACTTAATACGCATGCCTTGTGATGGTGTGTTTTCAGGTTCGAGGTGGTGGGTTATGGATGTGCCACTTGTGTGGGTAATACAGCACCTTTACCTGAGAGTGTGGTGGACGCCATTAAACAGGTGAGACCGTTTAATCTCTCATGTCTGCCTCACTTCCTCTCTCTGATCTGCTATGTATTAATCTGTATGTTGTGTGCAGGGTGATTTGGTGGCATGTGGCGTGCTGTCAGGAAACAGGCATTTAGAGGGACGCCTGTGTGACTGTGTTCGGGCGAATTATTTGGCTTCACCTCCATTGGTGGTGGCGTATGCGATCGCAGGCACAGTCAGCATCAATCTGGAGACAGAGCCACTGGGGGTGAACTCGGAGGGGAAGGATGTGTATCTGCGGGATATCTGGCCCTCCAAAGAAGAGGTGAACCACACGGAGGAGAACATCGTCATCGCCTCCATGTTCAAAGAGCTGAGGAGCCGGATGGAGGTGCGAGGATTATCAGAGCACATGTTTCCCACAAAATATATACAGTATGATTAATGTGAATTGATTGATTCACTGCATCAGTTGACTTATTAAAATTATCTGTTAATACTGGCTGATTTGTGTGATTGTCTGCAGAAAGGAAGTACGTTCTGGAACAGTTTAGAGTCTGCCGAATCTCCTCTCTTCCCGTGGGATCCCAAATCGACTTACATTCGATGTCCGTCCTTCTTCAGCAAACTGGTGAGTGTCATTCAGTATTTTATTTTTATTTTTTTACTTCTATTTTTTTATTTTTAGTTTTCATTATAATTTCAGGAATTTTTATGTGACTTTGTAAATGTTATAAGTTTTCATTTTTTTTTTTTTAAAGTATTTATATTAAGATATTTTAAATGTTAAATATTTAATGTATTTTTTTTTTTAAAGTAAGTTTGTCATTTTAAATATTTGTAAAAAAAGAAAAAAAAAGTTGTTAGTTTGTTTTTTTGTAATGTAATTTTTATTCTATATATGCTATATTTTTTATTTAGCTTGAACGTTTTTCAATTTAAGTTTCTGCGATTTTAGTATTCTGTAATTCAGCTTTATTTCAGTTAATGAAAGTGATTTGTAATAGTTTTAGTTAACAGTAACTACACCAGTGTTATTCAGCGGCAGCTCTCCTCATGCATCACGTTCACAGTATTTTGACACTAACATGGTCCCTGTTTCCCTTCGTCTCAGTCTAAAGAGGCGTGCACTCCTCAGTCCATTGAGGGTGCGTACCCACTTCTCTTTCTGGGTGATAAAGTAACAACCGATCACATTTCTCCTGCGGGAAGCATCGCAAGAGTCAGCGCTGCTGCCAAATACCTGCAGAGCAAACGGTGAGATGATCTATAGGGGTTTTGGCACTGTTTCTTCTCAGTATGTTAATATATTAGTCCTTAAAATAATTTATTGTAATTTACGTTACATTTTTGTAGTAAAAATGCTTTTTCATGAATATGTTTAGGATAAAGATGATTAAAAAACTAAGTTCAGTTCCTATATAAATTTGACTCAGTTTGACCCCTCGTGAGTTCAATTCCTATGGCGCACGGAGAGGAAACGATGCTGTAATGACTCGAGGAACATTTGCCAGCATAAAGCTTCAAAACCGCCTCATGGGGAAAGCCGGACCCAAAACCTTGCACATTCCATCAGGACAGACGGTTAGTGACCAGACTAAACCAGTTTGAACACGCTTCCTTCTGACTCTGAACTCATTGTTTGATGCACATTTTCTCATCACAGCTGGATGTGTTTGAAGCTGCTGAACGTTATCAGAAAGATGGTGTTCCTCTCATTATCCTGGCAGGAAAAGAGTACGGCTCTGGCAGCTCACGTGACTGGGCCGCCAAAGGACCTTATTTATTGGTACTGGTCCCACACTCCTCTTCCTGAGGAACCTGTTTTGTACTACACAATTTCCTGTGATTGATTCAGAGCAAGCACTCAACATACGGACTCTCTTAACTGTGTTCTATAGGGGGTCCGTGCAGTGATAGCGGAGAGCTTTGAGAAGATTCATAGGAATCATTTGGTGGGGATGGGAATCGCTCCGCTGCAGTTCCTGCCAGGAGAGAATGCCGACTCGCTGGAGCTGTGTGGAAAAGAGCGATTCACCATCAACATCCCACAGGAGCTCATACCCAGACAACAGCTCATAGTACAGGTAGAGCGACTCGCAACGGATAACACACATCAGTTCACTTCAGCATTTCTTTTGAGGGGTGCTCGCAAATAGCGCAGAATAACAGCAAACCATTGTAGTCTGACTGACAAACAAACGACTCTTATGAACTGGTTCTTTTTAATGAATCAAAAACATTCAGAATAGCCAGTGTAGGCCAGGTGACCTCTTATGAAACTTTTTTTATGAATCAAAAACATACAATGCCACCAATGTAGTCTGATAGACGATCAAATGACACTCATGAACAAGTTCTTTTTAGCAAATCAAAAACACAGAACAACCATTGTAGTCTGATTAAAAAAAAACAAAAAAAAAAAGTTTTTTTGTAGTGAATCAAAATCCAAATCACAAACATGACTCCTGAAATAGTTTATTGTAGTAAATCACAACCAAAAGCCACAGTCATTGTAGTCCAATTCACAAACAAATGATGCTAATGAACCAGTTCTTTGTTGTGAATCAGAAACAAACAGCAGAAGTTTAGTTTGATTCACAAACAAAATACGCTTTGAACTGGAAGTCTCAATAAGTAATCTGTTAGATAAATAGCAATGGACCTACATATTTTCTGCCCTGTCAGTATTAAAATTAATATATAGAAGTTCAAAGTTTCCCTTATTATTTATAGCAATAGCTAAGAATTTTTTTTTGCAAGAATTTTTTTTTGCTATTAATAGAGAAATAGAGAGCTTGTGAAACTAAATGTGTATCCATGCCCTGTCCTATTCTTAATTAAACTGCAGTTTGCATATTTTTGTCCATGCAATATCTAATGTTCATGTCTGCCTTTGTTTCCAGACGAGCACAGGGAAGAGTTTCAGTGTCACGGCTCTTTTCGAGAGCGACATGGATGTGGCGTTTTTCAGACATGGAGGCATCCTGAAGTATGTCGCTCGTTCTCTTCTGCCGTAGCGCATCAGACTCAAAGCCACGGAGATGCCATTGGACCTCTGATCAGAACAGCACCCCCCAGAGGCCTTATGAACTCTGAATGCTGTGCCTCTTGTTTGCGAATCCTCCCGTCCCGGAGGACGTCGTCATTTTGCACTTACAACAAATGTCCAACATTTCTCTCCAAATCAGTCTCTCCACACCCAGACGCGACTCTGCGTGTGTTTACACGCTCTGGTTGTGGAGCATGAACTTTGGTAGATTTGATTTGGACGTTTCGTATTGCAGTGCCTGCAATGTGTGTCAAGAAACTGTTCATCTGAACTGCGATTTCAGTTCATGTGAAACTAATCAGGACGTGAAGACTGCACGACGACCTCACAGACAACGGAGGCTTTGCTCTTCTTTCATGGTGCTGATTTTGACACGGCCAATTTGACGGAGCGAAAGTGTCCACACGTTCAAAGCTTTCCAGCACACTGTTTGTTGTTTCTTCATTTCTCGTTTCTGTATGCACGTCCACATATTACCGTCACGACAAAAAAGCACTCTTCAATTTGATCCGATCCAGTAGAATATACTGACTTATTTATTATGATCGTCCATTTAGTGTCTGGGAATATGAGCGACAGTGACTAAGGAAATAAGTCCACCCGTAAAGATAATATATTAATCTAAGCTCACATTAGAGCGTGAACGATGGCTGGTTTTGGTAATATTAATTCTCTTTGCCTTGTTGCAATGTTTGGCTTCAGTTTTTGTGTTCGGTATCATGTGAAGACAGTATGCAACTCTTCAGCACAGGGGTGAAAGATGCAGTAGATATTAAAAATCATCTTTCTTTTTGTAGATTATGCTGTTATTGTAAATAATTTTTAATAAATAATGAGATCAGCATGCTGAGTTTGTCTTTTCTGTATTTATAATACCATAGTATATCGTAGAGCACAATAAGTGTATTCTAAATCACAAACAAATGGCTTTTCTTTGAAACAGTTCTTTGTATTGAATTGAAATTATGACAGAACTTATTACATTAATGAATACTGAAAATTATTTAAAATATTTAAATATGCTTTTTAGAATTGATTTTTGGTTTAAAATATGCTGTGAAAATATTCATAGTTTGTACATTATTATAAAGTGTATAGTAATGTAGCCTCCCTTACACTGGGGGCGCTGTAAAGCTAAGTGAATAATTTCTGTAGGATATATGCGAGAATTTTCAGTCTAGCTCACCCACTCTAATCAGCACAAAATACCTGGAAGCAGAGGGTAATCTGATTCAGAAAAAATGGCTTTCGTGAACCAGTTCGTTTTAGTGAATCAAAACGTACACTGTGGTCTGATTTCCCAAATACGGGATTCTTATGAACCACTTTCTTTTTTTATGTTTTTTTATTTTTATTTTATTTTTTTGTGAAACACATCAGTGCATCAGGTATAGTTTTTGAAAAAACTGATGTTCATAATTTGTAAACGCATTTAAATGGATTGATTTGCTCTAGGCATTGATTATATCATTACTTGATCATTTTTCTGTGTTATTTAATAATTCTATATATAAAATAAATTTACAGATTTTGGGACACTGGTGCAAATTTAGAGCAATTAGTGCTTGATACAAGTTACAGTTTTAAGTTGTTGTTAATAAACAAAAAAGCTAAACTGCATGCAAGCGCTAACCGCTGAAGAAAGGTAACCAATCACAGAGCTTCACGTGACACATGTGACAGACCCCGGAAGTGAATCCAGAGTGGACGCGCTTCTTGCTGCAGTGAGATTCTTCAGCGGAGCTGCAACAGTGAATAGTCAGCGCGAGCTAAGTCTTTAGGTATGAAGATAATAATACTATACTATATTTTACACATTATATATGATGCCCATCACAAAGTAAAGCTTTCTGTGCTTGTGCGAAAAGCGGAACTAATGTGAATTGAAATAAGCGTAGAATATATTTAAATGAAATGAAAAGTTGCTGCTTCATGCTGTGATGCAGGTGCTAATGCTAAAGCTAAACCGTCCATACAGGAGAAACCGAAAGCAGCTTTACAATTTACATTTATGCTTCATTCTCTTAGTATATACATTTTTAGGTAGGTTAGATATGTTTTTAGACGTGTTTTCTGTTTAATTGTGTTACTCATTGAGTGTTTAGGTTCTTATTTTTTCGGGCAGCAGCACAAATCAACACATTATTAAATATTATAATTGTTAATAATAATGTATGTGCAATTTGTTAATGGTCAATTAAGCATTTTTTTCTCTTGTTTGCAGGTTTCGTTTTATTTAAAGGCATAATGGTAAGTGTTGCATTATTAGTGGATTTTCTTAATTCTTAATGCAGATAATATGCTTCACAATAAATTAAGATCACAATTTAATCGTGACTAAATTAGATTTTGTTTTATTTAACAGTCTCGGAGATATGACTCGAGAACGACTATTTTCTCACCAGAGGGTGAGAGCTTTTATTATTGTTATTGTGTGGCATTAATGTAAATGTTGGTTCTGGTCATTTGTAAACGTTCTCTCTCTCTCTCTCTCTCTCTCTCTCTCTCTCTGTGTGTGTGTGTGTTGGCAGGCCGTCTGTATCAGGTAGAATATGCCATGGAGGCCATCGGTCACGCCGGCACCTGTCTGGGCATCCTGGCCAATGACGGCGTGCTGCTGGCGGCAGAGAGGAGGAACATCCACAAGCTTCTGGACGAGGTGTTCTTCTCTGAGAAGATTTACAAACTCAACGAGTGAGTGTTTGTTATGGGATTCAATAAGTTTGGGTTCAAATATTTTCTGGCCTTTAAATCAGGATTTGAAAATTATGGATTTTAAGGTTTCCCAAGAGTTGAAGTTCTAATATATGGAAGGAATTGTACTGATATTCAATATAAAACAAATTTACGTTAATATTCGTAATAAAAAAAAAATCTAAATATTTGTGGATTTCGTGCACTATTCCATATTTAGATTTTTGGCTTGTATTCTTCTAGCTCAATTCTGCTTGCAGCAGAACAATGAACTCCCCAACTCAATCCGAGCAGCTGAGTCCTTATCCATCTTCAAGAATCGGCTTAAAACACATCTGTCCATCTTTATTTGACCCTCTTTAACACTCACTATTCTAATTATATTCTTAAAAACTAACACTAGCTCGCTCTGTTCTTTTTCTATTCTATCTGTTTTCTTTTTATTTATTCTATTATTTAAAAGCCCTTGCTACGTGTACTGCGTTAAAATTAACTGAGACTTGTTATAGCACTTCTATATCATTGCTCTTTTGTTAATTTTGATTGCTTCCACTGTCCTCATTTCGAAGTCGCTTTGGATAAAAGCATCTGCTAAATGAATAAATGTAAAAACCTGTCAAATCCAAGTGGAAAGGTTCATTATCTGTATTAATTTTGTGACACAATTGTACACTGAAACTGTGAACCTCTAAAGCAGGGTCTAATATACATATATACATATGTGTGTGGTCTTTTTTTATAAAAATACATTTTATACGTATTATACATTTAACTAAAGGATCCTGCAAGCACTTTAATTTATCCCCCTTTACTCAAACTGCACAAAAAGTGGTTCAATAATGTTGAATGTTACAGGGACTGATTATTGCAAATGCAGATCTCGCTGTGTTCTGGTTAAACTATTTTTATTTATGTATTTATTGCTAAGGTTTCCATATAGTGGTGTGTTTTTAATGACAGCTTTCATTACAATATATACTTTTCCTAAAATAAGAAATATCCAAATATATCGCCTTGCTTACAGTATCGCAATGTATCGTATCACAACCCGTGTATCGTGATACGTATCGCATCGCCAGATTCTTGGCAATACACAGCCCTAATTTAATAAACTTTTTGTTTTTTGAGAAATCTCTATTAAATTAGCTTTTTTTTTTTTTTTTTTTTTTTTATATATTTTTTAAAATGGCATTGATTTTTAGTTTAGAAGGAATTGCATTAATATTTATATTTTAATTAATATTTCATGTAATTATGTTTTTGAGAAATCTATTAAATTATCTTAAATTTTTATATTTCCAGTTTAATAAAAAAAATAGCAAAAGTTAAAATTTCTTATGTGCATTTTGGTTTTTTTTTAAAGATAAAAAATATTATTTAATTTTGATATGGAGAGAGTTGCATTTATCTAATTGTATTTTAATCTATTTTATATCTCTCTTTTTTTGCATTTACTGAAAATGATTTGTAATAGTTTAGTTATAGTCTCTAATAACAGCACTGGTGTGTGGTGCTTCTGTAACGCAGAGACATGGCATGCAGTGTAGCGGGAATTACGTCAGATGCCAACGTCCTCACAAACGAGCTGAGGCTCATCGCACAGAGGTGAGTGAAGCATCACTTTGACTCCTGCTAAAAGCTGCGTTGGTTTGAGAGTCTCAGAACTGATGTAGTGTGTGACGGTGTGTGTGCAGGTACCTGCTGCAGTATCAGGAGCCCATTCCCTGTGAGCAGCTGGTTACTGCCTTGTGTGACATCAAACAGGCTTACACACAGTTTGGAGGTACAACATATAAAAACAGTTGAATCTATTTCTAACACGATCTTGGTGAAGTTGTGGGCTGTGGAATATTAACAGAATGTGTGTTTTGCCAGGTAAAAGGCCCTTCGGTGTGTCTCTGCTGTATATGGGATGGGACAAACACTACGGCTTCCAGCTCTATCAGAGTGACCCCAGCGGAAACTATGGAGGCTGGAAAGCCACGTGCATCGGCAACAACAGCGCAGTGAGTGAAACCAACATTCACATTCGGATCGCTTCATTGCCTTGTTTGAAACTGTCCAACTAGTGCTAGAAGGTACAATTAATTTTGGACTTGTTCATTTGAACCAAATCTGTTCATAACAATCATTTGGTTTAAATAAATCAGGGCACGTGAAGCTAAATGTGACATTTATTATAATTGTCTACGTTCACTGAAATTAGAAGTGGTTGTTGTTTTTTTTTTTTTAAACTAATAAATGTAAACTTGATAGCTCTCAATTATACTGTAATGTTTATATAATGTTAAGCGTTACTCACTTTCAGTCCTAAAAAAAGATGCCATTTAAAGAAATATTTAAAATATACTGCATTTGCATTAATTTGAAGATTGATTGCGAAATTGCAAATAATCGCGATTATTTTCAGAAGAAAAAATTGCAATTGTTTTGTTTTATTGATTGATAGTACGATTTAAAATCTATCAGATTTTTCGCTCAAAAATCGGCACAGAATATTCAAGAGTTATTACATCAAAGTGTTCCCAGATGTCCTCACAAAGCATCTTACATGTTACGTTATACTGCTTTTTATCACTAAGCATGTAGATTGTCATATTACTTTTTGTTTGTAAACTCTGAGGTTGCATGTTGGAATTCAGGTTTTTTCTTCTAAAGTTAAGTGTTTAAAAAAAAAAAAAAAAGTATGACCAATCACCATGTTTGTCTACTAGTGCACTGTAATAATATCATGTTTTGGCCAGTAGATGGCGACAAGACACCTGTCCTTAATTCGAGACTTCTGTTCTATTCTCTGACAACAACAAAAAAAAAAGATATCAAAACACCTCAGTTCAGAAACTTAAAAGTGCGTGTTTGTGTGTTTCAGGCTGCTGTGTCAATGCTGAAGCAGGACTATAAAGAGGGAGAGATGACTCTGTCGTCTGCCCTCGCTCTCGCTGTCAAAGTGCTGAACAAGACCATGGACGTCAGCAAGCTCTCAGCAGAGAAAGGTGTGTGTTTGGCGAGACGGAGATGGAATAAATGTTTTAGCATGCAGACGAGTCTGATAGATCAGGGCAGTCTGCCAGAGAGCAGCCTTCTGCATTATGAATGATCATGACATCATATACAGACCCACAATCCATCTGTGCTCTTAACTTAATGCAGCTGATCATGTGCTGAATTGCAGTAACACACACACTGCAGTCATGCAACAACAAACCCTTTTAAACAATAGACATTCAGTAAATTGAATGGGTTTTAGGTCTCGATTGCAACCCATTTTTTTCACTTGACATGAAATCACAATTATTTGATGAAAATTTTGAATTTGTCTAGTGCATTTGACTATATAAGTTTGACTATAATATTATTTTTATATATATTAGACTTTTTTTTTACAAGCAGCTTTTTTTTTTTTTTACCTTAAAACTCTTACATGCAGAAAGATGTTGCATACTTGTTCACAGATGCTGAAGATGATGTTGTTTCAGTAGACTCAGCAAGAACAGTCTTTAAATTTAATTGTGTTCCTTTTCCTGTCCACTCTCGTAGTGGAGATTGCCACACTGACACGAGAGAATGGCAAGACCAGAATCAAAGTCCTCAAGCAGAAGGAAGTGGAAGAGCTCATCAAGAAACACGAAGCAGAAGAGGCCAAAACCGAGAAAGACAAGAAAGAGAAAGAACAGAAGGAGAAAGACAAATAAAACATTTGCACTTGTTTTCTATTAAAATGCAAACGCCCGCTGGGATTCGTAGAGAGATTCATATTGCTCTGTCTGTCAATCTGTCGTTTTCTTTATTAAACACAAAACGAAAAGATAAACATCTCTAGTAGTTTTGTTTCTTGTAATTGAATACACATTCTTAGTGAGGAAAATCTAGAAGGTTCCTTTACAAAAAAAAAACTACAATGGTAACCATAAAATTATAGATACAGACTAGGCCAGATAGCACTTGTACATCTGCAAGATGTCTGTTAAAGATTACTTTTTTCAATTAACTAGTAAAGTAACGCATTACTTTTTAATTTACAAGAAAATATCCGAGTTACTTTTTCAAAAAAGTAACACCAGTTACTTTGCTTTTCCATTTATTGACTGACAAGTCTCCTGTTCCCATATCAGGAGAATTTGGACGTACAGAGGCGTTGTGTGCACTGGGTTAACATGATGTAGTTCTAGACAGTGTTGTGCTAGGTACTATGAAATCGTAAGTAGTTACAGTTACTAGTTACTTAATTCAAAAAGTAACTCAATTACTTTGTTGATTACTTACACCAAAAAGTAATGCATTACTGTTAAAAGTAACTTTTTAGTTACTTTTTTAAAGAACTTTAATGTTCCCATTAATGCGCTTTTATGCGTTATGTTCTATACAAACACAAAGTAAAACAGAAAGTAATTTTTAAACACTATTTTGATTAAGTCAGACCAGCACAAACTGAATATTGTATATCACAAGGATTTCTGAAATAAATAACAAAACACATGAATAATATATTCAGAATCAAAAAGTAAAGTGGCTTCTGCATCATAAAAGCTGTTGTGTTGAGCCCTTAAAAATGTTCCTTTCACAGCTTAAGTATGAAAACTATCAACAATGGACAACATAACAAAACATTTTGAAATAAATAAATGAAAGCAATCTGAATTATTCAGAATCAATTTAGAAAACATACATATATATAAAAATGCTGTTTAAAAATGAAATCTATGTTATCATGCTAAGGAGCTGACTGAAAGCCGGCGACTCCACAGTAGAGACAGGCTGCACAATGTTTCACCTGTATGAGAAAAACATACAGAGAATCACTTAAGACACTTTGCTGTAGACCCATTCCACATAATAATATTCATTAAAACTATGTTAACACGTAGGAGCTTGCTGCATGAATCCGTGAGTAGGCTACAGTTTACAAATCCATGGGAACGGATTGCGAAAGTGTGCGCGTATATTATGAATTTGTGGGTAAGGTTACAGATTCAAAAACGGAGGGTACGGTTTACAAAATCTGAGCGCATGGATTGGAAATTCGAACCAGAAAGACACAGCTTACATTTGACTAAAAGGTTTTTGTCTTTATGCTCAACTAAAGTGAAATAGCATAACGGACTTTGAACTCCCGAACTGATTCAAATGATTCGCGAACCCGCTACGAACTCCCGAACTGATTCAAATGATTCGCGAACCCGCTCCGAACTCCCAAATTGACTCAAATGATTCGCGATCCCCAAACTGACTCAAATGATTCGCGAACCCCAAACTGACTCAAATGATTCGCGAACCCGCTACGAACTACCGAACTGATGATTCGCGATCCCGCTCCGAACTCTCGAACTGACTCAAATGATTCGCGAACCCGCTACGAACTCCCGAACTAACTCAAATGATTCGCGATCCCGCTCCGAACTACCGGACTGACTCAAATGATTCGCGAACCCCAAACTGACTCAAATGATTCGCGAACCCGCTACGAACTCCCGAACTGACTCAAATGATTCGCGATCCCGATCCGAACTGACTGAAATGATTCGCGAATCCGCTCCGAACTCTCGAATCGATTCAAATGATCCGCGAATCCGCTCCGAACTCCCAAACTGACTCAAATGATTCGCGAAACCCAAACTGACTCAAATGATTCGCGAACCTGCTCCAAACTTCCAAACTGACTCAAATGATTCGCGAATCCGCTTTGAACTCTCAAACTGACTCAAATGATTCGCGAACCCGCTCCGAACTCCCGAACTGATTCAAATGATTCGCGAACCCGCTATTAACTCGATCCCGAACTGACTCAAATGATTTGCGATCCCCAAACTGACTCAAATGATTCGCGATTCCGCTCCGAGCTCTCGAACTGATTAAAATGATTCACTCTCCGAACTCACGAACTGACTCAAATGATTCGCGATCCCCAAACTGATTCAAATGATTCGCGAACCCGCTACGAACTCCCGAACGGACTCAAACGATTTGCGCTTCGAACTCCCGAACTGACTCAAATGAATCACGCTCTGAACTCCCGAACTGACTCATATGATTCACAATCCGAAGTTCCCATCCAAATCAAATGACACCGCCAGCGCTATTTGTTAAAGTGTGGTGTTTTCATATAAAACAGGAGTCTATATTCTTAACTCTGGCCCAACTGGGTCCTACTTTATTCGACAGTCTGTCAAAACAGTCTCTCTTGTGAGCTCACTTTCTCACTCACGTTTTTGACTTTTTTCCAGATTAGCCCTTGTTCGCCCCCTAGTGGCAAGTATAATCTGAACAAGCATTATAACAATTTTCATATTGTTACATCCTTTCTCTTTTAGAGTTTTCTTTCCCTGTAACATATTTGCAAACATTAACTGCAAATAGGAATTTTTAGAGTTTTCTTTTCCCTGTAACACATTTGCAAACATTAACTGCAAATAGGAATGAACTTTCACATGTACAAAAATTGTTTTCTTTTTCTTTTACATCTCACATCATTTTCCCTTTTTTTCCCCTCTTCACATCACCTAATTGCCAGTTTGAGTAATAAAGTCCTTGTAGCGTTGAGGCTGACAAACAACTCTACCACATCTGGTTGTCTTTGGCACATCACTGTTGCGGTTTACTGTCTCTATATCAACAACCTCTGTTTGAGGAACAACATGAGCACGTCTGAGGTGTCTAGAGTTCCTCCTTAGAACTGCACCCGAATCCATTTCAACCTCATAGGATCTAGAGTCAACTGGTCTTTTCACCTTGCCCAGCTTCCATTTGGCGTGAGGCTCAAATGACTGCACTCTGACCGTGTCACCTGGTCGTAGGGCATCTAGATCCCTGGCTGATCGGTTGTAGTATGCACATTGACACTGTTGGTTGTTAAACAGTGCCTGCTCTGCTTGAATCACTTTAGGCTGGAGAAGGCTGTTTTTCGCCGGTAGCAGAGACCTCGTTCGACGGTTCAGCAGTCTTTGAGCTGGGCTGCTCTCCAGCCCTTGTGACGGTGTGTTACGATGGTCCAAGAGCACGAGATAGGTGATGATTTTGGCTCACATTTAACAAAATACCACCAGTTCACTATCTCAACAAATTAGAATATGGTGACATGCCAATCAGCTAATCATCTTAAAACACCTGCAAAGGTTTCCTGAGCCTAAAAATGTTCTCTCAGTTTGGTTCACACAATCATGGGGATGATAGTTGTCCAGAAGACAATCATTGACACCCTTCACAAGGAGCAACAAACATTCATTGCCAAAGAAGCTGGCTGTTCACAGAGTGCTGTATCCAAGCATGTTAACAGAAAGTTGAGTGGAAGGAAAAAGTTTGGAAGAAAAAGATGCACAGCCAACCGAGAGAACCGCAGCCTTATGAGGATTGTCAAGCAAAATCAATTCAAGAATTTGAGTGAACTTCATAAGGAATGGACTGAGGCTGGAGTAAAGGCATACAGGTGTCCTATTCCTTTTGTTAAGCCACTCCTGAACCACAGACAATGTCAGAGGCGTCTTACCTGGGCTAAGAAGATGAAGAACTGGACTATTGCCCAGTGATCCAAAGTCCTCTTTTCAGGTGAGAGCAAGTTTTGTATTTCAAAACCAAGGTCCTAGAGTCTGGAGGAAGGGTGGAGAAGCTCACAGCCCAAGCTGCTTGAAGTCCAGTGTTAAGTTTCCACAGTCTGTGATGATTTGGGGTGCAATGTCATCTGCTAGTATTGGTCTATTGTGTTTTTTTAAAACCAAAGTCACTGCACCCGTTCACCAAGACATTTTGGAGCACTCCATAGCAGCATAATTAAGGTCAGAACCATACTGAATTGAACATTTAGTGAAAATGTGGTAACTATACTATTTTTATAAAGCGCTATAGAAATAACTTGGGCTATGCTGTCACAAGATGCTCAAATACTTCCAAGAAAAATATTTTGTGTGATATATAGGAGTTAAGACTCTTAATTTAAAAGGTGTGTCTTTTGTGAGGGATTAACCAGATCTCTGACTGACTCCTGACCTATTTTATTGGCTTTCTAAGAAGCGCGGGAAAATTCAGCACGTGTTGCATAAGCGCGCGAAAGGATTACGGTCTCAAGAGATCAGACCTGAACACAACGATGAGCTCGAGCAGTAACCCGGCAGCACAGAAACGTTAACGTGTTCCCAATTGAGAAAATGTGGGTCATTTTAATGGACGAAATTACTGTGACATAACCCAGCACGGATCATTGAGTCCATATGGCCTCCAGGTTTGTCCACACATTGAGTCAGTGACGGAAGTTCTTCAGCTCAGTCTGTCAACTGGAGTCAGACAAGTCAAGAAACTGGTTTCACATAGTATTTAAAGACATCATGAAGTCATGTCTAAAGAACCAATTCAAACGAGTTTTAAAAATAACCAAATATTTAGAGTTTTAGTTTCAGTCTATTTGTGTTGTTTTGAGGTGCCAACAATGTCATTAAGCAATTAATTATAATAGTTTAATGTGGAATAGCCTACAGTTACTTCATGAGCATTTTTACAATGAACGTGATTAATTTTGCCATGCATGGGTGTCATTTATGCTCTAAGTGTTTTGGTTTGCCGCAGAGAATGATGGGAAATGTAGTTTGATTTTTAGAAGCCTTACAGCTACATGCTAAAGGAGTGGTATTTTCTGGTCAATGTTTATGTCTATTTCTTATTATAGTATACAAAATGTGTACAATTTAAATTGTACACATTATAAGCAGCTAAATCATAATTATGATAAATATTTTCAATAGATTATGTCATTGATTGGCTTTAAACAAGAGCATTTTCTGTTTTAATGTGAATGTCATTTGAGAGCTATGAATGGTACCATTTTCCATAGAAGACCCAAAAGAGAGTAAGTAAATGTTTATTAAGTTTTACTTTAGTCTAGTGCAATAGTTTTAGTCTTAAAGTTCATTTTTTTTCCATTTGCATTTTTGTTTGCACATAATTCAACATTCATAGCTTCATTTTATTCCTCTTTTCAGCTAATTTCTGATAGTGATCCGAATCTGATTTTATTTGTGGGGGAAAAAAACAAGTAAAGAAGTTTTGTTTTGTAACATGTTTTAATTGAACATAAGGAAAAAAGTATACATGTGTAGATTGTCATTAAATGGATTTACTCAAAAGTCTACCCTACAATTCAATCAGTATAGACAAAATAAATCAAATAGATAAAAATAAAATTTAAGTGGACGAACAAAAAAACATTCTCTAAAAGCTTATTGTCACAGCCCATGAGGAGAAGTAAGATCTATTTACACATGCAAAACCTAAAGGCCACCCTGCTGAGAAGTATACAGGACTGAATTCATTGCACCTACCCTGACAGCAACATAGTGTTGGCCCAGATCTGGCCCACATCTGGCCCGCATGAAATCCATGTGGGCCAGATGTGGACCAGACCTGGGCCGAAACTGCTTGCTGTCTGGGTAATTTCCACGGAGAGGACCGAGAATCAAAAGAAACAAAGGCTTCCGTTTCAGGAATGTTTCTGCATGTTATACCTGACTGCGCCAGGACCGAGTCTGCTTTCTGTAGGTGCTGCTACGGTGGGTTCACCAGTCTTATCTGAATGAGACTTGAGGCATTCTCTTTGAATGGAGACCATTATCTTTGGCAAGTTCACTAAACACCGCAAAACATCTTGATGGCTTAAAGTAGATCTCTCTGTAATGGATATGTGATGCACCGTGGGCTGAATTGCTTGTGTTTTCCTAAAGTGCTAAAAGCCCCTGAGGGACAGAGGGGGTGGGGTTGGTGTGCTCTCACGCTTCCCTGTTGGTTTGGTTTGGGATGGCGAAGACAAAAGGTGTGATGGACTATGGTAAGACTCATGTAGAAGACCACTGGTGTCAATGCATTTCCCTAAATAAAAATGAGGACCTTCAAGATATTTTAACTAGAATGATTTCATCACAAAACATGTTCATGGCATTCTAAAAGTTTTCAGGTCCGGCTTTGTTTTAAAGAATATAAGCAACAGGCCCGATTAAACAAACTGCTATTCAAAGAATTTGTGAAAAGTAAGCACCACAACCAGACTCAGAAAAAAAAAATCAACTAAAACTTACACTCAAGTGCTTTGTTGGGGTCTGGAATGATGCACTTTTTTAATGAACTTGCGCAAGAATGCTGCGTTCTATCCAATATTGAGAGATATTTTTCATACTTGATATCATTGAATGGCAAGAATAAAGCGTAATGGTATGTGTAGATGTGTAATCATCAACAGTGAAGATCGTTACTGTGCTTTACACGTTACTGCAACATTTTATATAATGAGGAAACTTTTATTTAGCTTAAAGTGAATGTTTTAGTATTAACTGCACATTCTCAAAATAAAGTTTTTCATAGAATTTTTCCAAGTTTGAAGTCCAACTTCAAGTGCGTTCTATTGCACTTTTCTATATAGGAAGTCGGAAATGCAAACATTCTTAGCTGAAGGGAACATAGCATGGAATCCTAATGAGTATTTTGAAAAGCTAACTTTGCTGTTGAGTCGAGTCATCGTTACTAAGAGTTGAGAGCTATTCAGCTTGCCTCTCTGAGAACATTGAATGACTAACTAGTGAAAGTTCCACCAGAAACTTCTAAAGAAGAGTAAAACCAGAACAGAGAAGACAGCCAATCTGGAACAAACTAAAAAAATGATGTTTCACCGATTATCAGCTACTGGAAACATTCTACAGTCTACAGTTGGTTACAAATGCATTGCCTTCTGTAAAAAGTATCACTACCATGTCTGCCATGTGTATCCTGTTCTAAATGTTCCATTCATAGTGTACACAAAGTTTGATATATGGTGGTGAATTAACAGAGAGGGTATGCTGGATTTCTGCTTTAGACCAACCCACCTCCTGCTGATGGAACGGCCAATCAGAACCGATTGGTGGGATAATAATGGAAACTGAACCAATCAGAGTATTAGTCGGCCCAGCTTCACCCCTCCCCCTTCTTAAAAATCCCTGATGCAGAAGTATAGTAGTGTGATGAGAGTTTGATGGTCACTCTTCATCAGAACTGCTGCTGTCCATGGAATAGACCATAAAGAGAAGATCAGGCCGGGCCGGCACCAGCGGGTGACCCGGTTTTAACCACTTCAAAACCCATGTAGTGGAAGGTCTTCATGATGGACACTGCACAAGTGGAACAAAGACAGTTCCTCATTTACTGAATGTATAAGATTCATTATCCATTTAAAAAAAAATATATAGCCCAAATGAAAGTTCTATTATAAATTCCTCACCCTCATGTTGAAAATGTATGCATTTAGAAGGAATTTAAATCCGTTCAATCAATCCTCTCAATGATGGAGTTTGGGTTCCTTGCCACTGTCTGAATTTAACTGGTTTTATAAATGATGAACCCTTACATGGTTATTGAACTGAACTGACTTGAGCCAAATAATGTCACTATTGTGTTTTTTTAGAGCTGCATTACAGCACAATTTAAATTTAGACTCATATTTTAGTTGAACTTCGTTTGCATTGTTATTTTCCTGTTTTATTGCTGTGAAGCTACTTTGAAACCTTTTTTTTTTTTTTTTGCACAATCATAAGGCTGTCAAGCTCCAAAAATTACAAAAAGCATTATAAAGTGCATTTGTTTGCATTGTAGGGGAAAAAACTGCAAAATATCTCTGGTTGTGTTGCACAAAAAAAAATGAAATCCCTGTTGACACCAAGACGATAACTTTAATGATCTAACGCTTTTAATAGACAGAAGGTTATTTGTGTGGTGGTATGGATGGTAAAATTGTTATAGTCATCTTTATAGTTAGCATTCTTTGGTTTGAACAGGCCATAAGTTATATCAGTTTGGTACAACATGAGGGTGAGTCAATGATTACAGAATTTCATATTTTTGTCAAAATACTTCTTCAACGTGTTTTTAAACATTTCTTACATCGATCGTCTCTGTTTTTTTGAAGCCACAGGAACACATAGCTGACTTTCAACTGCTCCTCTGCAAACTCCAGCAGCCTGGTTAAACTGGCACAATGAGAGAGACAGAGATGGTGACGCAGTGCTGCTTTTACGTAATGTCTACCTTATGTAATAATGCAGATGTAGAAGCCAGAACAACTTTAGTCAGAGCGCACATATTTCTACTGTGCCCTAAAACTGAACCATGTAGAGACAGACAGATATGGTTCTGCTTTCATCTTCAATATAGAGCAGCACAATGACAGATTATTAACCCAGCGTACCCTTCTCTGCTGCCATTGTGAAGAGCTCCGGTGGGGATTTCCAGGTAGAGCGCGTCGTCCGACAGAACTGTGTCCCAGCAGGAGAACCGTCGCTCACTCAAC